>NC_056726.1:965194995-965214995 GCF_019279795.1 Protopterus annectens
CAAAGTCCGTGTAAGAGACAAGCTAAAACGTATCTTACATGGAGTGGGCGTGGATAAGCTAATCACCTCACTTGCAGCTGAATAGCATGCAAATGAGGATGATTAGCGATCCAGGAAGCCCAGAACAGCCCGTGTAAAAGCCGTTTTTAGCTGCAGAAATGTACTCAGTTGACAACTGAGTACATTTCTGCAAAAACCACAATGGAGCCATGTCAGCTCCAAATAAAGGGTGCATATGTGTCAGGCAGCATGCCAATGGCCAAATATGTGGCCATTGGCAAGGTAACCCGATGCAAAAATATTAAAAATATATATATTTTTTTCGGCGAACGCCAATGTTTAAACGCAGCGCAGCCCCATGCAAATGGGCTGCGCTGTATAAAACATAAAAACGAAGGTTATAAACCCACAAATGTGGGTTTTATGCAATACATGGAATTTCAATGCAGGGACCAGCAGACCAAAAACAACATGGCCACCGTGTAGTGGTTGCTAAGGGGGGAAGCTGAGTCTAAGAGATGTAACTAAGCATTAGTAGGCAATCTGATGCAAATGAGTGTTAGGATACTGAATTCCACTGTCACATGGCAAATGAGCACATTCTGAGTAGTGTAAGAGTTACAGAAGGGGGAGGAACAGAGTAGGAGATAGGTGACATCACAGGGGGGAATGGTAGAAAGAAATGCAGTTCACTGGAGGTCAGAGTTACATGACAGATGCCAGACAGATATCATGGAAAGAGGTGTGCCACTATATAAGCATGAGAAAGTCAAGAAATGGAAGGTGTACACTGTTGCCTACACCAAAGTTTCTTGCTGGGCGTGCATGCACACGTGTGCGCGCCATGAAGCACGAGTAACACAGTGTGCGTGCGTGTAAGGCAGACTGAGCATGTGGGAGCATGTTGGTAGCTGTTTAACACTGTTTGCGCAGGTGTGCGCGCGTGTAGGGCAGACTCAGCATGTAGAAGCCTGTTGGCAGACTTGTAACACTGTTTGAGTTGGTGTGCGCGCGTTTTAACCCGAATAAGATGATTCTGAGCTGTGTAAGCATGTGTGCACGCGTGTAAGCCACTGTGAGCGTGTTTCTGCTGGTATACACGCTGCTCCCCCCTGAGGAAACAGAAAGGAAAAAGGAAGCAACAGAATTAGTAGGAAGCTACCAGAGAATATTGCTGGAGCTAGCAGGTGAAAACAATTACAAGCAGGCAATTACACAGGCAGAATAGTATCTCAGCCCAACACTTAAAAATCTGCAAACAGCAGTGCAAGATGTTTCTCTCAAGAGACACTGCAAGACAGGAGTAAGCTATTAGAAGTGAAAACTGAAAAAGCTGAACTCAGAGCAGAAATGTTAGGGGCTGCCATAGCTGTCATAATGAGACATAGGCGACTTGCTGAGGGTGGTGACAATGCAGATGGTGCCAGACAACCCACAGTGAGGAGACGGAGAAGAGTGTACAGGCCCAGGGTCACCTACCACGGGTTACATGAGCTGGAGATAGTAGAGCTATAGAGTGGACAGAGACCTCCTGCAGCAAATAGTGGAGCTGTGCAGGCCACGCCTCACACACAGAACCAACAGAGGGGAACCCATCCCAGTGGAAACCAAGGTATGTGTTGGCCTAAGAATACTAGCAACAGGTACCTTCCAGAGACCAACTGGTGATATGATGGGGATATCACAGGCATCAGCCTCCAGGGTACTGCACCAGTTCCTGGATGTCATGTCAGCACATGTCGATGATCATGTATATTTCCCCAATGCCCGTGAGGTATTGGCCAGCAATATGCGTCTCTTCCAGCAAATAGCGGAATACCCTGAGGTAGTGGGTGCAATAGACTGCACGCACATACGCATCAAAGCACCAGCCGGTGAGCGGGGTAGGCATACATTAACCACAAAGGCTTCCCCTTCATCAACTGCCAGGTCATGTGTGATGCCCAGGGCATAATAATGAATGTGTGTGCTGGCTGCCCTGGGAGCTACCATGATTCCCACATCTGGCATTTGACGCAGCTGTACCAGACATTTGCCAATGGGGACATCCCGCACGGACACCTAGTGGGGGATGCAGGTTATGCACTGGAGCCGTGGCTGATGACACCCATCAGAAATGCACACACACCTGAACAGGAACGCCATAATGAGGCACACGCACAAACACGTAATGTAATAGAGCATGTGTTTGGGCTGCTCAAGTCACGGTTCCGGTGTCTGGACACATCTGGTGGAGCCTTGCAGTACACACCAACTACATGTACCCAAATTGTCATGGTATGTGCTATGCTACATAATATGATCTTGTGAAAACAGCTGCAGCAGGACCAGCATAGGGCCGGGCCAAACAGCCCTCCACCATTGCCAAGGCCATCACAGGCAGAGCGTGACTCAGAGGAGGAACAACCTGAGCCTGCCCCAGTAGGCAGAAGGAGGCATGCCCAGTATGCCCTGGCCTTGGCAAAGAGGCAATGCATAGCACATACACTGGCTCAGTAGGAACCCTGGGAATGATACCCCCTCTGACTCACTCAGATAATAACAGGGATGTCTAAAATGACATGACCTACTCACAAACATGTACAGGGAGTGTAATATGTGCATCCGACAGAGGCAGCCCTGCAGCACCACCTAAGGCATGAATGCCATGTGTTAAGTAATGTAACACCATGTACTATATGCACACCTGAGGACCCTGACTAACATCCTACCCTCACTAAGCATCATGCCACAATATGACAATGAGATGATCAAGTGCAATAATTGACTGAAGTATCACAGTTAGTCAAAGGGGATCCAATGTGTGCCAGCCTGGGATGACATGCTGAGCATGACATGATGCTCCACCTGCTAGGACTGGCGTGCACCTATCAGTGCAGGCCATATGGATACTGGCAAAGGCTGTTGTTACCCACAGCGTGCCCTGAATAGGTAAGGCTCAAAACACAAACCTACCTCCATAGGTATCAGAAGGGATAAGAATAAGATAAGAGATAAGTCGAAACAGCAAGATGCATGCAGTCTAAACTCACCCAGTATGGAGAATGTTGATATCTGTGCTGTAACAGAAAACTGGGTCAAGGCTCACAACAGCACCCTAACACAACCAGGTTACACCTCATACTGTGCTGTACTGCCTCAAAACATGGAACAAGCTATAAAAGGAGGGTGACTAGCAATAATTGTCAAGGATAACCACACCCCCATGTTGGTACCACAACAAGAAGCAGCATGAACTAGCCATGGTCAAGTAACAGTGGCTAAAACTGCCCCCCAGTTTATAGCCTGCTACAGACTACTGTCCCAACACAAGGAACTGCACCTGGCCTATGCTGGAATACATGAATATATCAAGTCCTCCAAACCACATTATATTGGGTGACTGAAAATACCCAGACATAGGCTGGGAGCATTATACTAGCTCCAACACTGTAGGACAAAAGTTCATAGAATCCATAAACCAAAATGCCCAGGAACAATGTACCACCCACAAGAGGGGTAAGCATACTGGATGTGATAATCAGCAACATGGGTACTGGATGGCAAGACGAGAAGTGTATTGCTCACTGGTAAAACCAGACCATAGAGTAATCACTCTGGATATACAAATCCTGACCACAGTCCCTGGCCAGAAAACCACAGTGGATAACATGTGTAAAGCAATATTTCCACTCCTCCAAATTGATGTGGAATCCATTAAAGGTCCTGTGCAGGTGCAAAATATGGGCCACACCTCAGAACCTGTAATACAGCCATTCCATGAACACTGCCAGGAATGCTTGGATTATGCAATCCTAAATTAAAACAAGACACAATGCCATACACGCAGGCATCTGGCATGGTGGACACCAGCCATAACCAAACCATGCAAGAGAATGAGGAAGCTACTACATGACAGAGCAAACATAAACAATGAAGTAATCACTGATCAGTAGTATGGAAATAAAATATGTCCACATATACAATCCACTAAGACCAGCCACAACAAGTTGAATCTGTGAATCTTGAGGCAATGTTACACCTGCCCCAAGTGCACAGACAACCCCCAACTCCCCCCAAGAAATACAAATATATGTGAGAGATGCAACCATCTATCCAAACTGGAGGCTGAGCTCCCTCAACTCAGTACTCCCAAAACTAGTCAGGAGGAGAAGGTAACCACACACACCACAAACACAGTCCCACATAGACCTATCACAACTGCAAACCAAAGACATAAACACAGAAAAACATTCCCGGAGGCACAAATTCAAACACAGCACACCAACAGAGGCCTCTAAAGCAGACACCCAATCAAACAACTTCCAAACATAGCACATGCAACACATAGTACACAAAGCTGGTGTGCCAAACAGTCACAGGCCAGAAGGCGAAACAACATGCCTGATACAGTTGTAATAGGTGACTCCATAGTGAGACACACTGCTGTCCCGCACAACAAACTGAACAAGGGAAAGGGTACAGTAACCTGCCTGTAGGCTGCCACAATACGCCACATAACACAAGTATGCAGGTCACCCCAAAGCAAGTAGAAATATGATGCAGTCATAGTCCATGCTGGTATGAATGACCTGAGATGCACCTCCCTAGACTACATGAAACGAGACATAGATGAGCTCTCTGATTATGTAGTCCAGGCCGGTATGACACTCACCATTTGCAGCATCCTACCCTTACCAAGAATAATGCCACAGTACAAACACGGAATGATCAGTCATAGCAAGTGGCACACTTACTGGTGTCATTCCAAGGGGATCCAATGTCTGTCTGCTTGGGATGTCATGCTTGACAAGCCATGCAGCTGTTCCTGGGATGGCTTGCACCTGTTACCCCTGGGCGTCTGGATATTGGATAAGGCTTTTGCCACCTCCATAGAGCCTTTCATAGGCAAGGCTGAAAAGACTAACCCACCACCCTAGAAAACATAAGTGGAAAGAAACATAAGGGTAATGCTGACCAATGCCAGATGTGTAAACCCCAGTATGCATGCTCCCGAGGCCATCCCCAGTATGGAGAACATTGATGTCTGTGCAGTGACAGAAACCTGCTGCAAGCCTCCTGACAGCACACCAGCACTACCAGGTTATACCACATATCATGTGTCATGGCCCCAAAACCTGGAACAAAACATAAAAGGAGGGTGAGTATCCATATTCAGCACAGACACCCATACGTCCAGGTAACTAACAATGCACAAGGCATTGGAGTCCACCCATGTGCAATTAACCATAGGCAAGACTGCTGTACAGTCTGTAGCATGCTACAGACCACACTCTCACACACCCCACCCAGCCGTCCTGAAGACACTGGACAGTATGAATGCCCCACCAAATACCAAACAAGGTACCACAAATTACCACATAGGTGGTAAACCATTATGTATGGAAGGAGTAATCAGGGACCTAGGGACACAAGTGGACAGTAACCTGTTATGTGACACTCACATTGCCAATGTGGCTAGGAAGACTGTCTACATTGGACACCATATCATGAAAGGATTCACATCTACGTCAACAGAGGTCATTGTGCCCCTATACTGTTCTCTTATCACACCCATAATCTAGTACAATGCCTCATATGGGATGTACCTTACCTGACACCTGCAGCAGTTAGAAAGACCTCAAAGGTACCTCACCAAGAGGATAAAGGGTCTCAAATATATGTCATATGCTGCCTGGCTGTAGACACCTCAGCTGAATGCAGTCACATACTGCCTACACAGAGGCATTGTATGTCTGTTGTACAAGGCCATGTCCAACACAGGAGTAATGGACATGCTCCACCCCAGAAAACTCAAAGCCATTGGAGCTGTGAGAGTGACAGATGTCAACCTCAACACATAATGAAATAGGATGTGCTGGAGGGACAGATACATAATCCAGAGGCTCCCCACACCCTGGACCAGAATCCCACTCCATGTTAGGCAGAGCCCCTCACTGACACTCTTCAACAGGAATCTTGCCAAGTGGATGGATGATTGTAGAGTTACACTGGGGGTCTTCACTGTGTCATGTCCAGACAGAGGCACAGCAAAGCAAATCATAAATGGCCATAATATTCACATAGCAAGGGGTGGCGAAAGCCACACACACTCTGTCTAGGCTAACAAATGCCCTAGGGTGGATAGCTTAGTATGAACCTATGAACCTATGAAGATACAAATTGTACAGGACACTAAGGATAATCCCAAGGCTTTCACAACTGATGGTAGGAACCATGTTGGGAATTCACAGATATGCTCTGAATCACACAAATATCACAAACAACATACCAAACACACACACATATTGCCAACATACATCCTGACAGGTGCAGTGCAACCCCCCCCCCCCAGAATGCAAAATATCTATCCCAGCAGACTGCTGGCCCCCTGACATTGCAGATGCTGAGGTAACAGCCAGCATCTACATAGCAAAACACACATCAGCAATGGTATGAGATGGTGTCCTGGGATGAGTCCAACATGGACTCCAAGACGAATGGAATGCCAAATCACACTACTGCTCAATGTCAGCCTTACCACAGGATATGTACCCAAAGAGCAGTGTACAACAACAGTGGTCCTTCTCAACAAAGGTGTTGCCTGAATGGATACTGAAAACTACCACCCCAGAATCCTGAGAAGCTCGGTCTGCACAGCTATGGAAAGGATCAGCATGTACCGCAGACATAAAGATATTGGGGACCTACTGACACTGGACCCTACCCAGTGTGGCTTTCTTAAGTGCAGATCCTGCCCCTAAACATGTTTGACTCAATTGAAACAGTCATTAAGGTCATTGATGAGGGTAATGTGGTCCACACAGCGTAGCTGGACCTTGCAAAGGCTTCTATACAATACCCTACATGTTCATTATAGATAAGCTCACCAGCTTAAATATAAACCCCTATGTCAGTAGAGGGGTTGCAAACCAGACCAAGGACAGAACAGACATGGTCAGACATGCTGCAACCATGTTAGACTACAAACCAGATATAACTGGCATCCCACAAGGCTTGGTCCTGGGATCTCCCTCATCTGGTATATATGTCCCATAGGTACAGGCCAACATGGAAGGACTGTGTCTGAACATGTTTGCAGAGGACTACAAACTTCTCACCATATATGATCCACCAGCTGACACAACATCCCACAAAAGGGCCACATAGAAACAGACAACTGGTGCCATAGCCATGTCAGCAAGCTAATTGCAGAAAAGTGTATAGTCAACCCCCGTGGATATACAGTAAGTGCCCACCAATTACCACATAGGTGTTAACCCATTACATACTTAACATGTAATGAGAGACCTGGGGACACAAGGTGATAGATATCCTGCATTGGACAAACATGTGCTGTAGTGTTTACAGAAACATACCATATACCCACCTAATCATGAAGTTTGTCAGATCTAGATAAGGGGAGGTCATTGTGGCTCTGCAGTCATCCTTCATCAGCGTTACAATTGACTACAATAGCCCCTGTGGGATGTACCTCAGCAGATACCTCCATCAACCGTAAAGTCCCCAACAGTACCTCACCAGGAGTATCAAAGAGCTTGCACAGATGCCATGTGTTGCCTGATTAAACAAACTGCAGCTACACACACACTGCCATACTGGCCACCCAGAGGCAAGCTGTGCCTGATGTATAAAGCCATGTCCAAGCTGGTATCAATAAACATGCTGCACCTTGTACAATCTGAATGGCAGTGAGCTATGCACATGAGAGACCTGAACCCCAGCACTGACTTACATAGGACAAGCTGTACTGCATGATCCATAACACAGAAGCCACCCCCACCCATGAGTAAACTCCCAGTACAGGCTACCCATAGAGTCAGTTATCGATTTTCCTCAATAGGAATCTTGATGAGTGGATGGGAGATGGTAGCTTTATCCTGGGTATCACTGTCATGTCACAGGTAGACAGAGGCACAGTATACTAACCATGACATATGTCATGGCAAACTCCACTTACAATGTGTGTCGAAGGACAAACACACTCTCCGACTAGCATTAGAAATGGACTAGGGCACATCGCTAGTGTTTGCAAATGTACACCTATGTTGTGGAATACACTACCAATGTTGGACAAGCCTGGTTTAAGTAGTTCATATCTGAACATAATGCAACATGGTCAGATGTACACAACTGGCCCCTAACCAGGCTGTTGTGCTCACTATGGAAATGTAAAGCAGTGATAGCACTAAAGCCCAGGATACTGTCCACCATAGTCAAAGTACTGAACCAGTACACTATACAGTACTACAGTGTTAGGTCAGTGTGAAAGGATGTTGACAACTGTATGCAAAGTATCCCATGCAAACCCTGCAGGCACAGTATAATCCTGTTGTGTTCACACACAAAGCAGTTGTACAGTAACTACACAACATGACACACAACACACAACCATAAACGGAGATATTTGTTGAAGTTCACACTCATCCACAAATGTGGTGGGCTGCAGAGTTCAACATATGGAATGCTCACACTGGGCATGCTCACACACTTTGATAAATGAGACATATGTCAGACAACATGCCATGGGAAGGCTGAACTGGGCATGCTCACACACTTAGGCCAAATCTCAGTTTAGCAGTTGGCCACACATATCTGGTATTTTACGTGTTATTCCAGGAACCAACCACATTACAGCAATCTGCCCAGTGCACACAGTTAAATGACTACAGAGACATACGTGATATAGTGGATCCCTCCCATATGCAAACATCTTCTACAGATACACAAGTTGTTCATACAAACAGGGAATGCTATGGCAATAAAGACATGCAAACAGTCTATCAGCAACAAATAATGTGCATTTGACAATTAAACATATGGGTGTAGAGGTCAACACTAGGCTGTTTGCCCTAGGGAATGACAGCTTAGCCAGAGTGTGCTTGGCGTCTGCCTCCCCACAGGATGCACATTCCCCTTTCTAAACACCGATGATGTCAGCACCCTATAAGTACAGCAGGAGAAAAGAAGCCTCCCAGTAATGCGAGTAGCGCGCTCTGCTAATGTGTCCCTCTCAAGTGTCATAACATAGTTAGGTAGGGGGTTGAATCCTGCAAATGCTCAGTCTGTGTGTGAGTGGGGTTGGTGTGTGTGCAAGTCTGTGGAGAGAAATGTCCCTTTTGGCAACTGGGAAAACACACTACAGGATGCACATTCCCCTTTCTAAACACTGATGATGTCAGCACTCTATAAGTATAGCAGGAGAAGAAAAACCTCCCAGTATTGTGAATAGCGCGCTCCGCTAATGTGTCTGTCTCAAGTGTCATAACATAGTTAGGTAGGGGTTTGAATCCTGCAAGTGTGTGTGTGTGGGGCTGAGGGGGGTAGTGTGTGAGGAAAATGTCCCTTTTGGCAACTAGGAGACTAGACTACAGGATGCACATTCCCCTTTCTAAACACTGATGATGTCAGCACCCTATAAGTACAGCAAGAGAAAAGAAGCCACCCAATAATGCGAATAGCGTGCTCTGCTAATGCGTCTGTCTTGAGAGTCATAATATAGTTAAATAGGGATTTGAATCCTGCAAATAGCAAGTGTGTGTGCTTGGCTGAGGGGGGTAGTGTGAGGGGAATGTCCCTTTTGGCAACTAGGAGAATAGACTACAGGATGCACATTCCCCTTTCTAAACACTGATGATGTCAGCACCCTATAAGTACAGCAAGAGAAGGAAAATCTTCCAGTAATGCGAATAGCGTGCTCCACTAATACGTCTGTCTTGAGTATCATAACATAGTTAGGTAGGTGTGTGAATCCTGCAAATGGCAAGTGTGTGTGTTTGACTGAGGAGGGTTAGTGTGTGTGGGAGAGAACTGTCCATTTTGGCAACTAGGAGAACAGACTACAGGATGCACATTCCCCTTTCTAAACACTGATGATTTCAGCACCCTATAAGTACAGCAAGAGAAGGGAAACTTCCCAGTAATGCGAATAGCACGCTCTGCTAATGCGTCCGTCTCGAGTGTCATAACATAATTAGGTAGGGGTGTGAATTCTGCAAGTGTGTGTGTTTGGCTGAGGGGGGTTAGTGTGTGTGAGGGAACTGTCCCTTTTGGCAACTAGGAGAACACACTACAGGATGCACATTCCCCTTTCTAAACACTGATGATGTGAATCCTGCAAATGGCAAGTGTGTGTGTTTGGCTGAGGGGGGTTAGTGTGTGTGAGGGAACTGTCCCTTTTGGCAACTAGGAGAACAGACTACAGGATGCACATTCCCCTTTCTAAACACTGATGATGTCAGCACCCTATAAGTAAAGCAAGAGAAGGAAACCTCCCACTAATGCAAATAGCGCGCTCTGCTAATGCATCTGTTTCAAGTGTCATAACATAGTTAGATAGGGGTTTGAATCCTGCAAATGGCAAGTGTGTGTGTTTGGCTGAGGGAGGTTAGTGTGTGTGAGGAAAATGTTCCTTTTAGCAACTAGGAGAACAGACTACAGGATGCACATTCCCCTTTCTAAACACTGATGATGTCAGCACCCTGCAAGTACAGCAGGAGAAGGTATGTGGCATGGACAATGACTGAGTCATATGTGTCCATGCCTCTGACTGACCTGTATGCTTGTGTTATGTGGTGGACCATAGTGCCCCACAGGCATATCACTGTGACCTTCACCTTGTCCAGCCTGGTGAGCGTGACCATACTGTACCGGGCAATAAAGGTAGCTAACACAACTGTGGCAGGTGTGTTGTCTAGCCGTACAGGCTGTGACTGGCACACAGGATTTGTGTGCTATGTGTTATGTGTGATGTGTTCAGGCATAACGTATGCCTGTGTGCCAGCTGCAGAGGTGTGTGCCACTCAGGCAGGATGCTATTCTAAGGCTCCACGAATGGCCCAGTGTGTTTACATGCTTGTATTGCTGTCAGTGTAGGTCTACATCAGACTGGTATTGTAGTCACTGTAGTATTGCATGCCACCTGACAGGTTATGCCAGTACTGGGTTCAGAGTGCTTAGTCCCCAGTTTGGCTATGTGGTTTCATCTCATACATGTGTTGTACATCCATGTGTAGGGGAGAGGGTTGACTGTGTACATGTGGCAGCTGTGACATTGCCACATGACCCACATATTCCACAACTGTAGCATAGAGGTGACTGACAACTGACCTTTGAACATGCTACTATAGTATTGTGATTGCCATGGTGATTAACAGCACATAGGGCCAATGGGGACAAGGTTCATAGGTTCATAGCGTCATACTAGGCAATCTGCTCTAGGGCATTTAAGAACCTAGCCAGAATGTGTTTGGCTGTCGCCATCCAATGTAAATATATCTTGCCATGCCCTTTTCCAAGGTTAGTATACTGTGCCTCTGTCTAACAGTGACACAGAAGTGATACCCGGGGTAAACCTACAATGTCCCATCCACTCATCAAGATTCCTCTTGAAGAGAGTCAATGAGGGACTCTTCCTAACCTGGACTGGGATTTTATTCCAGAGTGAAGTGAGCCTCTGGGTTATGAATCTGTCCCTCCAGCATGTCCTATTTATTTCAGTGCTGAGGCTCAGGTCTCTCAAGCGTGTATCCCGATGGGATTTGGATATTCTCAGGTGCAGCATGCCCATTAATTCCGTGTTCGACATGGTGTTATACAATAGGCACAGATCGCCTCTGAACAGGCGGTATGCCACTGAGTAGAGCTGGGGTTTATTTAACCGGTCAGCATATGGCATCTGTTTGAGCCCTTTGATCCTCTTGGTGAGGTACTTGTGGGGTCTTTCCAGTTGCTGCAGGTGTCTGGTAAGGTACATCCCGACAGGGGGATTGTACTCAATTATGGGCCTGATGAGGGATGAGTAAAGAGGCACGATGTCCTCCCCTGATGTAGATGTGAATCCTTTCATGATGGGGTGGGCTATATACAATGTCTTTCTAACCACTTTGGCCACGTGGCTGTCAAATGAGAGATTGCTATCAACTTGGGACCCCAGGTCCCTAATTACTTCTTCTGTACATAATGGAGTACCACCTATGTGGTACTTTGTGGGCACTTTGTTTTTGCCAAAGGGGATGACTATACACACTTTTGCATTCAGCTGGAGGCCATGGCTCTGGCACAAGTTGTCTGTTTCTATGATGCCCCTTTGGAAGATGCTTGTGTCGGCTGGAGAGTCAATTATGGCGGCCAGTTTGCAGTCATCTGCATATTTTGTCAGCCACAGTCCTTCCGTGTTGGCCTGTACCTCCGATAAATATATACCAAACAAGAGAGGTCCCAGGACTGAGTCTTGTAGGACACAACATGTAACTGGTTTGGAGTCTGGCATGGCTCCAGCAATTCTAACCATGTGGGTTCTGTCCTTGAGCCAGTGTGCAATCCATCTAGTGACATAGGGGCTTATATTTAAGCTGGTGAGCTTCTCTAGAATGCCCGAGTGGGGTATTGTTTTGAAGGCTTTTGCGAGGTCCAGGTAGGCTGTGTGAACCACCTTCCCCTCGTCAATGGCCTTGGTGACTGTTTCAAAGAAATCAACCAGGTTTGAGAGGCAGGATCTGCCCTTAACAAAGCCAAACTGGGTAGGAACCAGTGTCTGTAGGTCCGCAATATCTATATTTTTGTGGTCCATGATGATCCTTTCCATAGCTCTGCAGACCAAGCTAGTGTGGCTTATGGGGTGATAGTGTCCAGGATCCATTGAGGCACCACCTTTCTGTAGAGGGACCACTGTTGCTGTACGCCACACTTTGGACACATATCCTTTAGTAAAGCTGGGATTGAACAGTAGGTTTATGTTTGGTAGTAGCACGTCTTGGTGGTCATGTAGGACACAGCCCGGGACACTGTCTCTTCCCATTGATGCAGTGTGTATTGCTTTGGAGAGGGCGGCTCTTACCTGAGCATCTGAGATGTCAGGGGGGCAGCACTCTGCTGGGATACATATTTGCCCTTTCAGTGTGGAGGGGGGTGAGAAGTTTGCACTGAACCTGTCAGCTAGAATGTTGGCAATGTCTGTGGGTTTGGTGTTTCTATTGACATTTTGGACTACCTCTGAGCATATCTGGGAATTACCACCCAGGTTCCTAACATAACTAAAGAAAGCCTTGTGATTATCCTTAGTGTCCTGTGCAATTTCTCTCGAAGCTGGCCTTAGACAATCTTATGAGTGCCTGTAGTTATTTGCTAATACTGATCAGTGATGCCTTCCCTATTTGTGAATTTGCTGTATCATTTAGTAGCTTCCTCCTTCTATTGTGTAGTTTGTTTATGGCTGGGGTCCACCAGACAGGACATCTGCCTTTGGAGGATTGGGTCTTGTTTTTATTCGGGATCACATGCTCATTGCATTCCTGAAGGTGTCCATAGAATGCGTTTATAGAGGAATCTGCGGTCTGGTCTGTAGTTTCCACAGGCCCGGAGGGCTTTGAAGGTTTCCACCTCAGTTTTGAGGAGTGTGAATTTGCTTTAGAGAAGTTGTTCACTGTGGTGTTCTGGGCAGGGGGTGGGGTCGGGATGTGAATATCCAGTGAGATTAGTTTATGGTCCGATCTTACCAGTGAAGGATACACTTCTGGTCTGGAGCATAGAGTCCCCATGTTGGTGATGATCAGGTCCAGTATGTTTCCCCTTCTTGTGGGAGTGGAAACAAGTTGTTCCATAGCATTTGAGCTCATATATTCTATGAATCTTTGGCCTAGGGTGTTGGAGCTAGAGTCATGCTCCCAGTCCATGTTTGGGTAGTTGACGTCACCCAATATAATGGTGTTTGGAGAGACCTTCATATTTCCACTGTTCACAGGATGGCCGAGTGCAGTTATTGGGTTTGGGAGGGTGGTCTGTAGCAGGCTATAACCTGGAAGGCAGTTTCACCCATTGTTAGTTGCACATGGATAGTCTTTGATGCTTGGTGCTTTGCCACCAACCTGGAGGTGTGGGTATCTTTGATGAATATCAATACTCCCCCTCCATTTGTGGTTCATTCCAAGTCTTGGGGCTGAAAAGCATGGTATGAGGTTAAACCTGGTAGTGCTGGTGTGCTCTCAGAAGCCCTGAACCAGGCATATGTTACTGCGCAGATATCGATGTTCTCCATGCCAAGGAGAGTTTCGGGTGCATGCATCTTGAAGTTTAGACTTCTGGCGTTGGGTAGCATTACTCTTAGTTTCTTATCCCTTATGATACCTATGAAGGTGGGTTTGTCATTTGAGCCTTGCCTAACATAGGCACTATGGGGGTAGCAAGAGCCTTTGCCAATATCTGAAAGCCCAGGGGTGACAGGTGCAGGCCGTCCCTAGCGAAGCAGGTGGTTCAACAGAAGATGAATATGTGAAGGTGTAGTGCCTGTGATTAGTTAGCAGTAGCATATATGACTGCTCACGTGGACACATGCCAGGTAAGTCATATGCAGTGTGTCACAGGCAACGTACATGTGAACAGGACAAACAGTGACATTCTGTCAAGTGAGACATGGACATACATATAGTAAGCTATGCAGATGGCACTAGGAGTCCACAGAAGCTCTATAACTATGCATTGCAGGTGTGATCAGTATTCCAGGGTAATTGCAAGCAAACATGCATGCAAACAAAGCTACAGTAAACAGGGCTGCATGTAGTCCATTGTACAACAAACAGGCTGTACCACTTCCAGTAGGTAACACTGCAAATATGCAGGCACTATGCACATGTACATGGAAATACACGGGTCAGATGGCTAGGGTCCAGTCTCAGCACACACAAGTGTACAGACCATGTACTGTCGGGATGTACAATAACTGGATGGAAACCCATGTGTTCATACCTGCAGTAATACACATGTCAAATAACAGACACTGAGCCTTCACTCAGTGGTTGCATACTTAGTAGGATGTATGCTACCTGGCCTGCCACCACAGTATCCCTGACATATATGGGGACTCTCCCTCCTGTGACAGTTAGTTTTGTGTGTTGGGGCTGTCTAGCATGGTATGAGATGTGAGCTTGCAGTGCTAGGGTGCTCCTGTGTGTCCTGTACCAGTCGTGTAGTACTGCACACATATCAACATCCTCAAACATCCGCATTGCAGAGTCCAGTATGGGCAACATGCCACTTGCAGTTTACATGTCCATCATTGCGTATTACTACCTTCATTACCTTATCCCCTGTGCTACCTATTTATGTAGCCTTCTGTTGACATCATTACAACCAGTATGCCAACATGTGCAGATGACACACTATGGTACTTACCATGGGTGTAGACAACAGTGCATGACAATCACACCCTTACTGCATCAGCCATGCTGTGATATACCCACAATTAATTCAGCACACAGTACTGTTAACAACATGATACTATTACTACACATCTATGTGGTCACCCTGTGCATCAGCAACATGTTAACCTGTACATGCACTGATGTTACAGATTGCAGGAGGTGGCACAATTTCATCATATGCACTGGGTGTGAACTTGGTATGCCTGAGTCAGCCACCGATACCACTGATTGACATGTATGTGTATGTGTGTTGGTGAGGGACAGCAGTAGAAGGTGGGGCAATGTTGATGCAGTGTGTGCGTGTATGCGGTAGCCCTAGGTGTTGTCAATTCGCATGTGTGTATGGATGCGCACAGTTCCACGTCTTGGCTGCCATATACTGGTGTTTGTGGACAGCCACAGACTGTACCTGCCAGGTCATACAGATCAGTGTCTCTGGCCACGGACCGTATCCGGTACCAACCCAGACTGGGTACTGTCATCAGAAGCAGGTGTTCATTGACTGGACACAGATCCCTGTTGGGCCTGGCCAGAGCCACGAGCACGTGGTCTCCTGGGGCGGTCTGATGACAGCACAGACCAAGCATTGCTGGGGCTGCTGCTGGCACTACGGGGGCGGCCGCAGCCCTGTTGTCATCCGTGACGACTGCCAGCTGCTGCTGTTGCTGGCATACGGCCACGTTGACGCCTCAACCGTCCACCATCACCCTGGCTCATGGACATGTAGTTGTAGAACCGGTCAAATATGTCCCCACAACGTCTGTCTATGACATCGGTGAAATCACGGATGGCAGCCGCAATGTCACGCATACTGTCAGTCATGGCTGTGCGACATGCTGTCAGCTCCCACAGACCCTGTCTGATGTACCGTTCCATACGTGACTGTGCTTGCATAACAGCCCGAAACATAGCTGAGGTTGTAAGACCTCTGTGGGCACGTCTGACAGGGGCAGTGCCACGGATGCTCCCGAGAACCCCTGGACATCTGTCTGTGTGGTACCATCTCTGGGCCATGCCCATGGCTGCTGTGTGGGGAGGCATGTGCCACAGATACCACATTACCCTGGTCAATGCCCACTGTATGCTGTCCATCACCTAGGGACATTGGTGACAAAGGGTGTATTGGCAGGATAACTGTGCACATTGATGGGGTCAACAGCTGTGTACTGTCAATCGGCTGACCAATGGCGGACCCTGGCATACCTTCCTGTGCCATTACACAGATGTCATCATTATCAGTACCCATGGCACCTGATTCAGGTTCCCTGCTACATGACACCAGAGCAGCACCAGAACCTGTGGGAGGGAAACAGGAAACACAGTTTACAATGTCTACACATTACCAGTGATGCACACATGCACACATGCACACATGCACACATGCACACATGCGCACATGTGCACATCCACACATGCACACATGCACACGTGCACAGATGCACATGTGCACATGCACACATGTGCACATACACACATGCCCACATGCACAGGTGCACAGGTGCACACATGCACACATGCACAGGTGCACACATGCGCACATGCACACATGCACACATGCACACGTGCACACGTGCACACATGCACAGGTGCACACGTGCACATGCACACATGCGCGCATGCACACATGCACACATGCACACATGCACACATGCACAGGTGCACACATGCACACATGCACACATGCGCACATGCGCACATGCACACATGCACACATGCACACGTGCACAGGTGCACACATGCACATGCACACATGCACACATGCACAGGTGCACACATGCACAGGTGCACACATGCACACAGTTTCACACAATTGTACAGTACTCAGTATGCGTGATATCAACACACAGACACAGACACACCTACATGCATACAAAGAGCACTACTAAGTGAGCCTAATATTACTATTACTATCAAGACTATTACAGGAATTGTTAATACACACTCACCAGCATGGATAGGCTGCATTGCTGTTACACCGAAGGGACCTGCAGATGTGAAGAAACTAATGTCAGTGGGCACAACTGTGCCATTGTTACTGAGTATGATACTCTTGCGCACACCCGCACTATTTTCTTTGAAAGAAATGAAAATGGGGAGACAGGAAAGTGGTGAAAAAGGGGTCACAAAGAGGGTAAGACAGTAGGGAAACAAGCTTGGGTTTTGCAGGAGGGATATAGGTAAGGCCCATAGCTGCCCATTCCTTCATCAGCAACAGCTGTGCATATGTTTGTAATTTGGTGTGACATTTGATACCTTCCACCCCTGAGAGAGGTGTAAGGACAACAGTAATACTTGTTGTACAGCCAATTGTAATTGATAGTTTCCATGTCTGGTAGACATATGTGCGGAATGGGCAGCTATGTATGGGGCATAATTTTTTTGTGGGTACAGAGTGCCCTTTTTTTTTTTTTCAGGCGAGAGTGGTATGTCAGGTGAAGGAAGTCGGTACAGCTGGGGAGGTAGGTTGGGTAGGTAAACAGACAAGACAAACAAGACGCATACAGGGGTGGTGTATGACATGTGTGGGGGGGTTACACAATTGACGGGGACGGAGCTTTGGATATCCAGAGCCCATGAGCCCACAGATGGCAACAGTGGAACTGATATCCCCACCCATAGGCAGTTGCCACTGTTCCTTCACTGCCCAGGACGGGGCTGTGCTGGGGGCTGTGTAGGCTGGGCAACAGGCATGCCCGTAAGTTGTGCCACCCATGCCTCAAGCTGGCGTAGGGGCTCGAGAACAGAGTCCCGAATCTCCCTACGCACCACAGTCCGGATGCTACGGAGGGTGAGTGGTGTTTCTCCTCCGGCCACACTTGCAGAGGGGGGGCGAGCCCCATCCCCTGCAGTGCTTCCACCCGCAGGTGGCACAGGGCCACCGGAGGATGGTCCAGACTCGGCACTAGTGCCAGGTGCACTCGCCAGCTGAGGTGGGAGAGGTGGGTCCGCTGGAACCCGCCTTCCCTGTCGTCCTATGTTTTGCATTATGTCATGACAGTTTGGGTTAGTAACATACAATACCATTCACAATTAGTTGTAACAGCATGCATTAGTATTCCCATTAACCAAAAACCCTGATATTCACACCATTGAACAGCGTGCATAACACATGCATAATTTGAACAGCAATACACAGTCCAACAACATGCAGGGTTAATTGATGGCAACAGGCCATCAGGTTTGGATGTATGAACAGGGCAGATGCATTAACGGACATGCAAATATATATGACCCAACAGGACAAACGTCCAGGAGTGTTAATTGTGATTGCACATACCATTTTCACGTGGAATGGGTTATATGTGCTTATAGGGTGGGGTGAAGAAAATAATATTAACACCTTCAAATACCAATACATATGCTGTACATTTCTAATAGCTACAGATATATACACACTACTGTTCTAACTACAGTTTCCTATATGATAACTATTTCAACTTGGTGATAGGACTGTTACTGCAACATCAATATACATTTTATTGTTCTTCATACACATTCATATCTAGCTTTGTTCAGCTACATCATCCTGCTACATTTGCTTTATATAGCTGTAGACAAGTGTGGATGTTTGGTATATCAGACAATCATACTATCTGCATATTGCAGACTGAGAGCAACATATCCAGATTTTGGGATACACATTCCAGATGCAGCAACACTTTGAACAGATTTCGCTGTTTGGTTTTGATTCTCACATGCATTTCATCTTGACTGCAGTATACTTTATTCAGGGGTTATTACTACTGTATTGCTGGATTCATGACACTTTCTCACACTCTCTCACTTGTTTTCATTTTACTATTCAGGATGGTACTTACTTCTAGACTTTATTGACATGTTTTACCTGTAGTTATTACAATCCTTTCCAGCAGTCTCACTTCTGTCATGTTTCAGTATTTCAACAGGGATATATTTCACACATGTGATTTCATCATCTTCTGCAGCTATACTTTTCAGCCTGCTGCAGGTTGTGTACTATTTTCTTACAGGTGGGGCATTTTTATTTCAGAATTTATGTCAGACATTTTCATTTTTCTGTTTGGCTTACAGGCTGCAACACACTTTTGTAATCAAGCAATACTTGCAGACACTTTCACACTGTTACTTGCACATTTTATTCCTTAGTGACTACACTGCACTCTTTTGCTGACTGTCATACTTTTATATTTCTTTACAGTTACTGGTAGTGGATTACTGACCTGCCTGGTGGCGCAACCACACCAGCCTATCGCCATATGCTCTGTGGTTCGCAGAACGGACACCTGCAACTGTAATATAAATGAAGTAATATTGGAATACACATCTCCATAATATCAGCTAGTTTAATTTCTTACATACATAATTAAATGTAACTTACTCAGTAGTGGGGCGTTGGGCATTTGCCGGGCCTCCTGGATCTCCATAATATCAGCTAGTTTAATTTCTTACATACATAATTAAATGTAACTTACTCAGTAGTGGGGCGTTGGGCATTTGCCGGGCCTCCTGGATCCAAAGGTTCAGTTGGTCCTGCTTGCATCTCTTCAGGTCCACATGGTGGTGATGGACCTGCTCACCAGTCCTTGGAATCCCTGTGGCACTGGTGAGATCATGAGCCAACCTGTCCCACGCCTCAGCCCTGTATGCTCCCCAGAGGACCTGGCCCTGCATGAGTTGGGCGTCATGATTGTGGACTAGGAGCCAGACCATGTACCTGGACTCCTCAACGCCCCACCTCTGTGCTCGAAAGCAACTACCCTCTCCTGCTCCTGTCATTCTGCCTGCAGTTTAGTTCTACAGTCGTTTATGCTGTGTATTCGCGCC
>NC_056726.1:965219995-965234995 GCF_019279795.1 Protopterus annectens
GGCTCCAGGCTCCTCGCAAAGGCTCTTGGTTCCCACATAGTGCCTTTGTTAGGCAATGACATGAGGTCAAAACTACCAACATGAAAATGTCATCAAAATGCAAATTAAAGGTCATGCTGCTAAATGCTAGGAGTTTAAGCATGAAACTACACTCATTGCAAGCATTCTTAACCCTGGAAAATGCTGACATTTGTACAGTCACAGAAACCTGGTTCAAAGCTGTGGAGAGCACCCCAGCCATACCTGATTACTCATCCTATCATACATTCAGACCCCAAACTGTGGGCAGCAAAGCAAAAAGAGGTGGAGTAGCAATATATATAAAAGGCATACACAACTCCAGGATGGTCAAAGAGTATGACACACAGGAGACAATCCAGGTGCAATTAACCATTAACAGGACCCCTATTCAAATCATAGCTAGCTACAGGTCTCCAACCTTGACTCAAGATGCCCCCTCCACCTATCTGAACCTCTTTTAATCTATCAAGTCCTGGGTGACTTTAACTATCCAATCACAGATTGGAAGAACTACTCATGCCAAAACACAGATGCCCAGAGTTTCCCTGATTTTGTCAATGCAAATGCCTTGGACCAGCTGGTCAACACCCCCACAAGAGGTGAAAATATCTTGGACTTTGTATTAACCAACATGAGTAACCACTGCAGCATCCCAACAGTGTCATCCACCCTGGTAAGGTCTGACCACAAAGCAGTCACTTTCAAAGCCACCATCTCCCCCGACCCCCCCCCCCCCCGGATAGGGTCAAACAAAAACATTTCTCCAAAGATGATTACAACCTCCTAAGGTAAGGTATAGACAGCTTCACAGCCCCCTCCATATGAACAAGTACATATATCCAAACCCACACCAAAGTACTATAGGAGCATTTACATAGCTGCATGGAATCAGGAATACCCGACAGGACAAAATCCTCCTCCTCAAGGAACAGTAAACCTGTCTGATGGACATCTGCAATAAATAAACTCTATAACAAAAGGAAAAAATTGCTGTCCAGGACCAAGAAGGAGTAGGTGCCTAATTGGAAGCAAACTCTTAGCCTGAACAAGCAAATATGAGCACTAGTGAAGTTCTCCAAGGCAAACTTTGAGTCCAAACTGGCCACATCTACTAAAAACAATCACAAGGCTTTCCTCACATATGTCTGCAATTTCAAGGGAAGCACCCAGATCTGCTCAGAACTGGTGGTCAAGGACACCACATACACAAATGCCATAGATATAGCCAACCTGCTGGCAGACAGGTTCAGTGAAAATTTCACCCCTCTTTCTCCCCCATCAGTAAATCAGGACATCCCCAAAACTTGCCCCCCTCCCCTTATCTCTAGGGAGCAAGTCATCACTGCCCTCTCAAAGGCAAAAAATACAGCCTCCAAAGGACCCGATAACATCAAGGGCTGCATCCTACATGAACTCAGGTAGGAACTTGCTGTACCATTAGGCACCCTATTCAGCCAAAGCCTGAGTACCAGCTTTGTCCCAGCCAAGTGGAGGACACCCACTGTCATCCCTTTGCACAAAGGTGGAGCATCCACCGATTCAGGAAATGATAGAACCATCAGCCTAACTAGCCTGATCTGCCAGGCCATGGAGCAGATTTATCATGGACCTCATTAACATGGACATTGGCAACCCCCAAACACTTGATCCCACACAGTTTGGTTTTGCCAAGGGAAGTTCATGCCTGTTAAATCTGGCTGACTTTTTTGAGACAGTCACTAAAGCCATGGACGAGGGGAAGAGGGTGCATACCTCCCACCTTGATCTGGCCAAAGCCTTCAATACTGTTCCTCACTTGGGTATAATATATATACTCTGTTAGCAAGGCATCAGTCTGTATGTTACCAGATGGCTAGCAAACTGGCTTACTGATAGAACCCACTTAGTCAAAATAGGGGAAGCCACCTCAAGCAGTTGACCCATACTGAGCGATGTACAGCAGGGATAAGTCTTGGGGCCTTTGTTATTTGGGACTTCTGAGGTAAATGCCAAAACCAGTGGGCTAGGGTTAACCAAGTTTGCAGATGACTGCAAGCTGGATGCTGTTAAAATCAGGAAACACACAGAGGCACGAGGACAATGTGAACCACAACTTTAATTTCAACGATAATCTAGTGTTACATCCAATATTGCAAAGCGCTCTTCGTCCCTTGCAATGAAGGGACTTCTTCAGGCAAACAGTTTAAAACAATTGATGTTGTTTAAATATGCTCAGGATCCCTCCCCTAATTAACACTAATTAACATAATTAACTCCTTTCCTCTATGCTGAAGTATGAAATTGTGAATAAAAGTCACGCTTTTCACTGAGATACATATGTTTCAAAGACAATACATGTATTACATAAAAGGTTATTCACGATCTGTATAACTGTTCCCCTAAATTCTAAAAATACTAATTTTTACAAAGGTTTTGTTTAGAACACTTGATAAAAACAATTATTAACCAATAGTATTAAAAATGAATGTTAAAAACAACTTTTAAAAACTTTTAAGAACAACTTCATTCAACAAGACAATTCTTGTGACATAAGTATTGAAAGTGCATATATATAAATATGTGTAATGTGTCTAAGAGTACATGTATAAGCTAAAAATACATATATAAATAAAAAATATACTAGATACATGATTACTGTAAACTACCTCAGTAAGTTTTTCAGTTTGAGTATACAAGTAATAGTATAAACTTCATTCAAACCAAGTGGTAAACATGCCCTAGTTCGTAGTTGCCAACAAAGTTCTAATTTTTCCAGCAATAATGATTCTGGACTACCTCTACCATCACTGTTAATACAATCAATTGCCCTGAATCTAAAGGTGTGGTCTGGATGGGCATCAGTTTGTCTGGCTAATGCATTTTCTACCTTATGGTTCCTGATATAATATAAATGTTCATATACTCTCTCTCTTAGTCTTCTGTCTGTCTTACCAATGTAATATGAGGGACACTTTTGACATTGTGCTAGGTAAATCACACCCTTAGACTGACAGTTGAATCTATATTTTGTGGTGTAATTATGTTCCCTGATGTTAAAGGAAATTCCTGTTGCCATATGGGCACAGTATCTGCACATACAACACTTGAACATATCATTATTTCTACTGTGTGTTAGCTGATTGCTTTTACATTCTAAAATGTTTTTTACATTTTTACCACACTTAAAAACAAATTTGGGTGGCATGTTAAAATGATCTTGAATAGTGTGGTCATCGATGATGTATTCCCAGTTTTTAGATATAATATTCCTTATAGTAAAACTGTCTATACTGAATGGTGTAATGAAAGCTAAACTTAAATTATTATGGATAGGTAAGCCTTCAGTGTTGGTAAGATACATTGTTCCAGTTTCCAAGGAAGTGATATTTTCTCTCACAAGTAAAATTGGTTTGTAAATTCCTAGTAACCTCTTGGTTGTCACCTCGTGAATCAAAGGGTCTGGGAAGTTATGGGGATAACCTTGGTTAGTAAACATGAATGCTAATTTTTCACATTCCAGTCTGAATTCACCTTCCTTAGAAACCATACAGGCAGCTCTTACTAGTTGGCCCTTGACCACAGATCTTTTTTGATATGTGGGGTGGTAGCTACTATAATGTAAAAAATGATTACAATACGTTTCCTGACAGAATATAGTTGCTGTGTAACAGCAGTTTTCAACATCTTTTTTCAAAAATACATCCAAATAAGAGATCTGGCTATAATGAAAAGCATGAGCAAAAGATAAAAAGTCAGTTGTGCTATTAAAACAAGAAACTAACTGTTTACCATCAGTTTTGTTCCCCTGAATTAACATAAATATGTCATCCAAATAGCGTGTATCAAATTTAATTTGGTGTGATATATGGGCTATGTCAAATATATACTTTTGTTCCCAGTGAGCCATAACAAGGTTGGCAAAACTGGCACCACATGGAGAACCCATTGCCACACTGATTTTTTGTAAGTAGTATTTACCATCATCATCATCATCTTCTTTCGGCTGTTCCCGTTAGGGGTCGCCACAGCGGATCTTCTGTTTCCATTTCTTCCTGTCCTCTGCATCATGCTCTTTCATACCAGCCGCCTGCATGTCCTCTCTCACTACATCCATAAACCTTATCTTAAGCCTTCCTCTTTTCCTCTTACCTGGCAGCTCCATCCTTAGCATCCTTTTCCCAATATACCCAGCATCCCTCCTCAGCACATGTCCAAACCAACGCAATCTCGCCTCTCTTGCTTTGTCTCCAAATTGTCCAACCTGAGCTGACCCTCTAATATACTGATTCCTAATCCTGTCCATCCTAGTCACACCCAGTGCAAATCTTAACATCTTTAACTCTGCCACATCCAGCTCTGACTCCTGCCTTTTCATCAATGCCACCGTCTCCAACCCATATAACATAGCTGGTCTCACTACCCTCTTGTAGACCTTCCCTTTCACTCTTACCAGTACTTGTCTGTCACAAATCACTCCTGATACTCTTCTCCACACACTCCACCCTGTCTGTACTCTCTTCTTCACCTCTCTTCCACACTCACCATTACTCTGAACTGTTGATCCCAAGTACTTAAACTCATCCACCTTTACAACTCTACTCCCTACATCCTCACCATTCCTCTATCCTCCCTCACATTTACACACATATATTCTGTTTTAGCCCTGCTGACCTTCATTCCTGTCCTCTCTAAAGCATATCTCCACCTCTCCAGGGTCTCCTCAACCTTAACCTCAAGCTTATGGCAACAGGAATTTCCTTTAACATCAGGGAACATAATTATGCCACAAAATATAGATTCAGCTGTCAGTCTAAGGGTGTGATATACCTAGCACAATGTCAAAAGTGTCCCTCATATTACATTGGTAAGACAGACAGAAGACTAAGAGAGAGAGTATATGAACATTTATATTATATCAGGAACCATAAGGTAGAAAATGCATTAGCCAGACACATTGATGCCCATCCAGACCACACCTTTAGATTCAGGGCAATTGATTGTATTAAAAGCAATGGTAGAGGTGCTCCAGAATCATTATTGCTGGAAAAATTAGAACTTTGTTGGCAACTATGAACTAGGGCATGTTTACCACCTGGTTTGAATGAAGTTTATACTATTACTTGTATACTCAAACTGAAAAACTTACTGAGGTAGTTTACAGTAATCATGTATCTAGTATAATTTTTATTTATATATGTATTTTTAGTTTATACATATACTCTTAGACACATTACACACATATTTATACATATTCACTTTCAATACTTATGTCACAAGAATTGTCTTGTTGAATGAAGTTGTTCTTAAAAGTTTTTAAAAGTTGTTTTTAACAGTCATTTTTAATACTATTGGTTAATAATCGTTTTTATCAAGTGTTCTAAACAAAACCTTTGTAAAAATTAGTATTTTTAGAATTTAGAGGAACAGTTATACAGATCATGAATTACCTTTTATGTAATACATGTATTGTCTTTGAAACATATGTATCTCAGTGAAAAGCATAACCTTTATTCACAATTTCATACTTCAGCATAGAGGAAAGGTACCAGCGGTAGTGGTGCTGCAGTAGCGTTGTCGCCTCACAGTAAGACATTGTCCCGTTTGATTCTCAGCTAGAGCGCCTTCTGTGTGGAGGTATGCGTGAATGGGTGTACCTTCGTTGAAGGTTGTGCGTCAGGGCTGGTAACTTGGCACATAAAAATTCACTACCAAACATTAGCGGACCGGAGTTCCACTGTGGCGACCCTTAACCGGGATATGCTGAAAGACATAACGAGTGTTAATTAGGGGAGGGGTCCTGAGTATATTTAAACAACACCAATTGTTTTAAACTGTTTACCTGAAGAAGTCCCTTCATTGCAAGGGAAGAAAAGCGCTTTGCAATATTGGATGTAACACTAGATTATCGTTGAAATTAAAGTCGTGGTTCACATTGTCCTCGTGCCTCTGTGTGTTTCCTGATTTTAACAGTTTGATTATTTTCCTGGTTTGTCTTCGCAAGCTGAATGCTGTCATCAATTCCCCTAGTGATGTGGAAATCCTCCAAGAGGACTCAAGTAACCCGCACGCATGACCTCAACCTGGTCTGTGACATCAATAGGACTTGTTGGCAGGACACATTTAAGTCCCAGAGACTCTCCCCTTCTGTGGAATAGACTCCTGCTCCACGTCAGGCAGAGTACCTCATTAACTCTTTTTATGTGCAACCTGGATAACTGGATGGGGGACAGAAAATACACCCCTGGGATTCCACCTGTGTCCCTGCTGGACAGAGGCATTGAGTGCTGACTTGTCGGAACATGGGCTAAATTCTTGGCTAGCTTTGTAAGGGTCTCAGGGCCAATAGCCTAGTAACTTCCTATGATCCTATAAATAACAGGGGATAAAGGGATAAAACCAAGGACAGATTATAGATAAATATTGCACTTATGAATGTAGAAAGCTGCTAGAATAACATGTTTTACATTAGCATGTATTTTATGAAGGACATGAAGACTGAAATGTCTCATTATTTAGTGAGCACAATCCATAATGGCTTGCCAGATTCATAGGTGAAGCTAAGTGCCCTGAAGGGCTATTTCAAGCCTAGCCAATAACCAGAGATCAGAATCAACCCTGCACCTTGTGACTTTGAAGTGAAGACCTTAACCATTATGCCAAACCCACTACACATTTCATGAGGAGCAGACCAAAAATATGAAGCAATATTCTGGACAGTCAGTAATAATTCTGGAGAGTTGATATGTATGATACTGAGTGTTTTACCAGAAAAATAAATATTAGGAATTTCTTCAAAATTCTGGACTATTTATTTATTTATTTGTTTGTTTGTTTGCTTGTTTATTACAGTTTGTTTACCAGGTATGCAGACAGGCCTGTTGACCACTTTCAGCCACAACCCAGGATAAAGACTAGTAAAGGAAACAATTTACAAAAGTACAATAAGGCATTGCATTCATGCACATCAAACATTACTTTTAGAACATACATCTCAATGGTATGTATGTTTGATTCCCAGATGTTGGCACAGACCTGTGTGTCTATTGCCTTTAACTCACTGAGTACTAGGATGACCTTTGGCTCTCCCGTCTAACAGCCTGCTTTAGGCAGAACTTTCTACACATGTACATTTCACAGGAGCTAGACTGACTTCCAAGGTAGTAATCATGCTGATGTGGTTTATTATTCATTCATTCATTCTCTTAGACCCACTTTATGCTACTTAGGATCATTATGCTGTTGGTAGAGATTTCTTTACAACCTATGGCAGTAAACCACAAACATAGTTTAAATTCATAGACATTCCAAGGCCGGCCAGTCTAATGACCATTCATGTATTGCCAGTACTATCCCTCATGCAGCATTTCCTTTTTCCAGGAGGGCTATACTAGTCAAACCCAAAGTAAATTTGTGGTACCCATCCAGTCATCTAGCTTAGGTTTAAAGTTACGATTGTTAATGGCACTGCTTAATAGTAGGGAAAGTTTATTCCAGAGTTTTGGGAAGTGCTGCCTTGTAAGCCTGACTCTTCACCATGCAGTACTTATCTGTTGGTAAAGACTGGGTTTTTGGTTCTAGCACTGGTTGGAGATATTGGACTTGTAGGAAAACATGAGATCTACAACAACTGGGTCTCTCATGGTACAGTAAACAAGACAGAGACCTCCCCCTCAAAAGTCTATAAGACAATTAATAAGGGATAGAGTTTCCAGCCTATCCTGGCAGCTCAGGTACTTTAGGCAGTGGCCTCTGGTGTCTTGCTAATTGATATTATTAATGAGATATACCCCAAAAGGGGCTTTGTACTCGATAACGGCCTTTGTTTCAATGCTGAGTATAAGGGAGTGATTACCTCCTTAGACCATAATGATATTCCTTAGGCAATTAGGCGGGCTAAATAAAAGGACTTCCTGATAACCTTTGTCACATGATGGCCAAAGTGAGGGAGCTATCAGTCCAGGTACCTAGGAATTGACAAAATTTATTTTTGTAGTGGTGTGCTGTCTGTACAGTATAAAGTGAGGACAGACTGCCAAAAGTGATGATACTAAATGATTTAGCAATTAGTTTGAGACCATTTTAAGTACACCAGTGGTTTTCTAGGGAGAGTTCATTCAGGAGATTCTGGGTGTCATAGGGTGACTTAACAACAACCTCCAGTTTGCAGTCATCTGCAGACTTTGTTAGTGAGAGATCTTGGCTCTCCACTTGGTGATCTGAGAAGTAAATACCAAAAAGGAGAGGCCTGAGTACTGAAATATGAGACATCACTGGTCACTTTCATACTTACTGATGAGGCATCTGAATCCCACATTGTGTCGGCTGTCCCTTTCAGCCAGTTTGCAATACATCTTACCATATATGGGCTAATTTTTAAAGCAATTGGTTTTTGCATGATGCCAGTATGGGGAATGATGTAGAAGGCCTTTACCAGGCCAATACACTCCAGGGGGACTCTAAACCAGTCACAAGTGGTGTCCCGCAAGGCTCAGTTCTGGGACCCCTACTGTTCGGCATATATTTCTCAGATGTACAGGCAAACACAGGAAGACTATGGCTAACCAAGTTCACCAATGACTGCAAACTGGGAGCCATAATCAACTCTCCGGCTGACATGGACATCCTTCAAAAAGGCCTTACTGAGACAGACACCTGGTG
This sequence comes from Protopterus annectens, assembly GCF_019279795.1. Taxonomy (NCBI): domain Eukaryota; kingdom Metazoa; phylum Chordata; order Ceratodontiformes; family Protopteridae; genus Protopterus; species Protopterus annectens. Next base: position 965,228,654 of record NC_056726.1, read on the forward strand.
TCAAAGTCATGGCCTCAAGCTAAATGCCAAAAAAATGCATAGTCATCCTGTTTGGGAAAAACAAAACACCCACAAATTACCACATAGGTGGCAGCCCCCTTAATACAGAAGATGTAATAAGAGATCTGGGGACCCAGGTAGATAGTAATTTCTCCTTTGACAATCATATTGCCAAAGTAGTTAGGAAATCCTTCTATGTGGCCCATCTAATTACTAAGGGGTTTGCATCTAGAAATAAAGAGGTTATAGTGCCCCCTCTACTCGTCACTCACCAGACCCATCATAGAGTACAATGCCCCATTTCGGATGTACCTCATAAGACACTTCTAACAGCTTGAAAGACCACAAAAGCACCTCACCAAGAGGATTACTGATCTCAAACATGTGTGCTATACAGCCCGACTGAAAAACTCTGGCTGTACTCAGTGGCATATCACTTACTCAGAGGTAATCTCTGCCTGACTTACAAAGTCATGTCCAACTCAGAACTGATGGACATGCTCCACCTAAAAAAATCCAAGTCACTGCGAGCTACACGGTCTAGTGAGCTAAACCTTGCCACAGCAATAAATAGAAAGTGCCGGAGGGATAGATTCCTGTCACAGAGACTCCCCATGCTTTGGAACAAAATTCCTAACTACATTAGGCAGAGCCCCTCACTAACACTCTTCAAGAGAAGCCTTGACGAGTGGATGGGTAACAGAAAATACACCCCTGGGATCACTTCATTGGCTCTGCTTGACATAGGCTCAGTTAATTAATCAATGGGGTGGCAAAAGCTGACACACTCTGGCTAGACTTGTAATTGCCTTCAGGCAGATAGCCTAGTACCTACTTATGAACCTATGAACATGCACTGCATGGACACCATCTACATCTTCCAGGATAAATAGACAAAATCTGCCCTTCACAAAGCTAAACTGTTGGGGGTCAAGTCTAACAAGAGTTCTGATATCACAGTTTATGAGGCTAGTTATGATGTACCCCCATAGTTTTACCAATGAGGCTTGTAAGGCTGACAGGACTGTAATTACTCAGATCAGTTGCATCCTTCCAGCTTTCCCTAAGGCCGCTCTTATGAAGGGGCATCACCACTGCAATGGGCCACACATCAGGGAGAAAACCAGGAGCTAAACTCAAACAGCTTGAGCAGTGAGTCTGCAAGGGAATATTTATAGGATCATAGGATCATAGGAGGTTGCTAGGCTAATGGCCCTAGGGTCCTTACATAGATTCATAGGTTCATAGGTAGGTATTAGGCTATTAGCCCTAGGGTCCATATAAGCCTAGCCAAAAAGGTACCCTGGCTTTTGCCACCCAAGAAATTTATTTTCCTGTGCCCCTGTCGAGCAGAGCTACAGAAGTGATTCCTGGGGTGAATTTCCTATTTCCCATCCAATCATCAAGACATTTCTTGAAGAGTGCTAATGAGGAGCTCTGTTTGACATAGATAGGTAGTCTGTTCCAGAGTATGAGAAGTCTCTGGGACAAAACAAGCCTAGCAAATAGTTTATCCCCAAAAAAGAAAACTCAGTCATCATCTGTTGCCCCTGTCAATAAGGGACACAAGTGGAACCCCTGGGACAAATTTGTGATTTCCCATCCACTCATTAAGGTTGCGCTTAAAGAGGGTCAGTGAGGTACCCTGTTTGACATGTATGGGAAGTCTTTTCCAGAGACAGGGCAGGCTCTGGGACACAAACCTGTCTCTCCAGCAGGTTATGTTGATGTCACATATTAGATTTAGACATTTCAAGTGGGTAATGCATGAGAAGTTACACTTATGGATATGGAGCACCTCTAGTAGGGCAGAGTCCGATATTGCCTTGTAGGTGAGACACAGATCCCCTCTGAGCAACTTGTATGATACCAAGCAGAGTGATAGTGATTTGAGTCTGTCCACATAGGACAGGCAGGTGTTGGAGGCCATGGATTTTGTTTGTTAGGTATTTCTGTGGCATTTCCAGCTGGTGCAGGTGTTTGGACAGGTACACAAAAAACAGGGCATTTTACTCAATTACTGGTCTAATGAAGGAGGAGTACAGAGAGGTAATAACCTCCTTTTTTCTGGATGCAATCCCTTTACTTATGAGATGAACCAAGTAAAAGGCTTTTCTGACCACTGCTGCTAAATTATTGTCAAATGTGAGATTGTTGTCAATCTGTGTACCCAGGTCTCTCACCACAGGGGGTTGCCATTGATATGGTACTCAGTAGGGGCCATATTTTTGATGAATGGTATGATAATATATTGTTTTGCATTCAACTTAAGGCCATGACTTTGGCACCAGTCATTTGTTGCTGTGAGACCCTCTTGTAGAATGTTAACATCATTTGGGGAGTCAATGACAGCATCCAACTTACAGTCATCCACAAACTTGGTCAGTCTTTTGTCTTTGTCTGGACCTCTGAGAAATAGATGCCAAAGAGTAGGGGTCCAAGGACAGATCCCTGGCGAACACTACTAGTAACAGGTCTGCTGTTAGAGGTGGAGGTGCCTATTTTGACCTTGTGGGTCCTATCATTGAGCCAGTTGGCCACCCACCTGATGAGATACGGATTTACACCAAGTTGCGTTAGCTTTTTGATGATGCCCGAGTAGGGGATTGTATCAAAGGCTTTGGCCAAGTCAAGGTAAGTTGTATGTACTCACTTTCCCTCATCCAGGGCCTTAGTAACAGTCTCAAAAAAGTCAATGAGGATCAACAAGAAATATCCGCCCTTGACGAATCCGAACTGGGTGGGGTCAAGTGCTTGGAGATTGCCTATGTCCTTGTTTATTAGGTCCATTATAATATTCTCCAGTGCTTTACAGATCAGACATGTCAAGCTAATGGGGTGATAGCTTCTAGGGGCGGTAGTGGCACCACCTTTGTGCAAAGGGATGACAATGGCAGTTCTCTACTCTGCTGAAATGAAGCCTGTACTTAGGCTGTGGTTGAATAGTGTGCTCAATGGCAAAGCTAGTTCTTGCAGGAGATGGTGCAGAAAACAGCCTGGGATACTATCAGGTCCCATGGAAGCTGTGTTCTTTGCATAAAATAGTAGAACCTTTAACACTTGATCTACAGAGATGTGAGGTGCGGGACAAGTACTGGGGATGTCAAATAGGCCTTTGGAGGGGACAGGGAGGATGAAGTTTGCACTGAACCTAGCTGCTAGCAGGTTGGCTAAGTCAACAGGATCAGTGCAAGTGGTACCATTAAGTACTAATTCAGAACAAACCTGGGCTTTGCTGTGGAAGTTCCTGACATAACTGAAGAAGGCATTGTTGTTCCCCTTTGTTATGGAGGCTAGTTTTGACTCATAATTGGCTTTGGAGGTTTCACTAGTGATTTAATTTGTTTGTTGAGGCTAAGGAGGGAGTTTTTCCATTTGGAAATTTGTGCATTTTTACCTTTGGATAACAGTTTCTTCCTTTTGTTGTAAAGCCTGTTGATAGAGGATGTCCACCAGACAGGTTTGTGTTTCCTTGAGGAGCAGGTTTTTGTTCTGTTGGGTATGGCTGAGTCCACGCAGTTGTGGAGGTACCTGTATACTGCATTGGCATACTATTCAGCATAGTTGTCTGCATCCTTTGAGGGTGGTGGTGGTGTGAAGCTATTGATATCCTCCCTTAGGAGAATTTTTTAGCCTGGTTATGGCTTGGGGGGGGGATGGGCAGGATAGAAACTTCGAATGAGACAGACCGATGATCTGATCTCACCAGGGAAGAACTTACTATGGGACTGGTGCAGCGATCGCCCATGTTGGAGAGAACCAAATCCAGAATGTTAATACTATTTATTAAGCAACCAGTACAGTAAATAAAGATACAATCAAAAGAATTGTTCTATACCAGAAATCTGACAAAAACATGCATCTTGCATATTTTTTTCTTACCCAGATAGTGCAGTGTTATAAAATGCTTTATGGAGTGTAACAAACTTTGTTGATAAGTTGTGTGATGTACATAAAGCGTTTTGTTTTGTTTTATGACTTACATGTTACACCGCAGTATGTGGTGCATAAAGTGCCGATCTGCATTTACTATATTGGTGAATGTTTTCAGACTTTTAACAAAAAGCACTTTGTGAAATTTGTTTTCTCAGTGCTAATGACACTGAGGTTTAATGTTGATCTTTAATCTCAGTGACATCAACCGAGGGGAAAATATGAGAGGCATCCATAGACTTTAATTGACACCTGTTGTGCATGTACAGAGAGTCTTCCATTAAAGTCTCTTGACAGCCACCTTACATGATATCTCACAGGGAAAAGCTACATTTATTTGGGCCATGGATGTAATAAAAAATGTACAAAACTTTTTATTAAACAATCGCCAAAGTAAATGCAGATACACTTATCCAAATTACATCATAGCATTTAACTCACCAAATGCCACAATGCTGTACTATATTTATTTATTATTTTATTTACTGACATTTGTTAACCAGGAAAGTCCACTGGGTCAGTAACCCATTTTCAGTGGAGGCCCAGGGAGAAAAGCTCCACAATTAAACAGTAAGAAATAGACAGATGGCAAACAGTTTTCGAGTATCAAATTAAACAATGTTACAAGATTAAAAAAATTAAACAATATATAGACAATATTAAACTTAACAGTATGTAATCAGAACTTGATAAACAGGGGGCGTGGCCAAGGATGAACACAGGATAGCAGCAGATTTCTTCAGCTCCACCAATTTCATTACATTGACAGGAATTAATTACTTAAAAAATTAATTCTTGAAGTAATTTTCTTTCTAAATATGTTTGTTTTATATAGTTCTTGAACTATATCTAAAAAAGAAAGGAAATCTTAATAATATTCCTGTCAGAAATTACTTTGGAAATTTTCCTGTCAGTTTATCAGTCTGAAATGAGTTCCAGTAAGACAAATTCTCAAGACTCCAGCATCAAGAAAGAACTTCAGTCTCTGATAATTATAGTCCAGCAACTTACTGCTAAGATGGATAAAATGGATACTAAAATAGACACTTTCATAGAAAAAACTACAAAACAAATAGACTTGTTACATATGGACCTGCAACAACAGAAGATCCAGATGACAGGCATAGAAGAAGCTGTGAATGACATGGAAAATAAAATACAAGAACAGGAAATCAACATTGAGTTTCTGCCTAAACAAAATGCACATTTACAAACAAAGCTGGATGACCTGGAAAATAGATCTAGGCGCAATAACATTAGGATTTTTGGACTGCCAGAAAATATTGAAGGTAACAATATTACTTCTTTTTAACAACATGGCTCCCTAAAACTTTAGATTTACCAGAAGCATTCTCTTTTGGTATTGAAAGAGCACATAGATCTATAGCTAATACTAACTCTAACAAAAACTATCCTAGATCAGTTATAGTTAGATTTCTATCATCTTTTGATAAAGAGATGGTTCTTAAATCTGCTTGGGCTAAAGCTCCTGTTAAGTTTAATGAGACAACTGTGCTTTGACAATGACTATTCTTCCATGGTAATTGCTAAAAGAAAAGTTTTTCTGCCACTAATAAGGGAGCTTAAAAAAGCACAGTTTAAAACATACCTTCTGTTTCCTGCCAAGCTTAAAATCTTCCTTCCTGATGGTCCTAAGGTCTTCGATGATTTAGACTCTGCTTTACTGTTTGTCAAAGAAAAAAGGATTTTGGATAAAATAGAAGAAATGGAATGGGCTAGTTCTTCATTAAAGAGATTGGCAACTGAAGCTTCCTGGAAGACTTCAGAGAAGAAGAAGAGACTAAAAAACAAATGATTTGTTATATGTTATATTATTAATCTTTTTGAATATAGTTCCTGCATTTCCAGAAAGCCACAAATATTTTGGAAAAGATTTAATCAAAGTTATTCTCTATGTGCAAAGAAATGTTTTGTTTCATAACCAGTCAAAATGCCTGAGGATTTAATGGCAGGCTGTGACTCGATTTGTTTTTCTTTCTGAAAAAAGTAAGGTTAGTAATTTGATACATTTTTTTATCTTTACCTTTTTTTTTCCTTCTTCTTTTATTATTTTCTTTGTTTAAACAATGACATTCTATTTAGATTATGTAGTGGGTAAAGGGTGGGTGAGGGCAGGGAGAACAGTAATGAAAATATCATTAATAGAATAATAACATATTTATTTCTTGTAAAAGTTTATAAGTTCTTCAAATGCTATTTCTAATTATACTTTCTTGATTATACTGCTTATGCTTGTTTGTAAATAATCTGTCATGCTTTAACTAATAAATAATCAGAACTAAATAAGAGTAAATAATATGTTTTATTTTTAACTCTATTAATATAAACAGTAAGTAACATTCCATTGTATATACTTCTTACAGCTTTCTCTTACATTTTTCTATTTCT
>NC_056726.1:965239995-965243752 GCF_019279795.1 Protopterus annectens
TCAGATAACTTATTTAGGTATAATACTATCTAAAGATATTAAATCTATTATATATAATAACTATAATACCTGTTTTCTTAATATACAAAATCTTTTAATACCTGGAATAATATGTTTTTACTATGGAGGAGAGACTTACAATTATTAAAATGATAATATTCCCAAGATTTTATACTTAATACAATCAATAATACTTTCACCTACAAAAATAACTATCAAGAAACTGAATACACTAATGTTAAATTTCTTATGGGCACCTAATAGACCTAGGATTGCATAAAAGAAACATACTAATAGCTGGTCTCAAGGGGTATTTCTTTTCCAGACTTTAATTTATATATTATCTCTTCTATTATAAAAGTTATTACTTTATTAATAGATCGGTCATATGTCAAAATGGAAAGATTATTGGGAGCTAATTAGTATGCACTTCATGAAAATCTCCTTAACACATAAAAATATGATTATAAATAACTCCATGTTGTGGTTGCTAAAGGAATTTTGTACTTCACCTATTACACCTAAACATATGGTCTGTTACCCATTAAATATTATTATTAGTTATCGTAACTTTATATTCATGCACCCTAAGTATAGGGAATGGAATTTTATTGTATTCCTATAATTTATACTCAGGGTATGCTTATGTCATCTACTTCTGAAGGAGCTCATTTAGCTATAGATAATAATCTAAAGTACTGGTATCAGCTGATATCTGATAATAAAGTTAAAAATCTAGATTTCTTAAAACAAGAATTTGATCTAAGAGAAACTTGCTGGTTAGAGGTTCAGATCTTTAGACAACATCTCATTGATAGAATAGATCTAATGTCTATAACAGTTAAAGAATCTATTCCAAAACTGATTGATTACTTGATAATAAATTTACAGCATAAAGTTTCTGATAAAGGTAAACTTTCATATATACACAAAATTATCAGACAAGAAACTTTTTACAATGTAGATTCATACTGGAATTATTTCACCTCTATTAATGGGGACCCACCAACTCAACAAGATAAACAATATATATTGAAATCTGCTTATAGAACTACATCTTCCATTGTCTGGAGACTTTATACATGGAAATCTTTACATAGATCTTTTTATACACCTTTGATGATGAATAAAATTAATAATAAAGATAATCTATGTAAGAGATGTAATGTAGAATTTAATGCTGACTGGGCTCATATGTTTTATGACTGTATGAAGTTGAAAGAATACTGGAAGTCAATTAATGAATTTTTGCAGGCTCTTTTACAGATAATTTCATTATTTCTAAGTCTCTTATATTATTCAACACACCTGTACCTCAATGTGTTAAAAAGATTAAGCTTCCCTTGTTATGGTCTATCCTAGCAGTGGCTAGGAAAATAATAACTAGAAATTGATTTTCAGATACACCTCCTTCGTTCAATGAATTTAAAAATGTTATGAATATAATGTGTCATATGGAAATAAGCACAATTAGAATGAGAACAACTAGAAAAACATCACATTTTATTGTATGGGATAATTTACAAAATTTGTTAAAAAAATTCTAATTTCAATAGCACAGTATTTTAGCTTAATTAATTGATCTGATTGTAGTGGATGTCTTTGTAAATACTTTAGTTGTTTTGTTGAATATTATAATAATACCTATTTTTAATTATTTGTATAAAATTGTTATGATATTTCTCTTATATGTTAAAACAATAAACTTGTTTTGAAAAAAAGAACTTGATAAACAGTTGGTGGTGTAATACAATAATTTTGAGTTGTTACTTTTGGCATTGCAAGGAAAAAAACATGACAGTTCTTGCATTGTGGCAAATACTTTAAATGGGGCAGTCCCTGGCAGTACTGAATATTTTAACTCTGGCCTTTGATGAAAAGAAACCATTGGAAAGGGACTCCATGGGTCCCCCATTGTCCACTGCCCCTGCCTGCATACCCCACATGTGCTCCCTACTACCCCCTTCTCCACTCTGACTGACCTTGTCACACCACTCAAATTACTTTTTTTCTTGTTTTCCCATACTTTATTGCAATCTTCAAATTGTTACTGCATTCTTTCAATAAATCCTAAATGGTGTAGATTGTACCATAATAAATGCGCAGGAAATAATCAAATTAAGCTGGAGGTTCCAGTCTCCAGAAGCCATTGGGTTCTAGATGATCTGAATTGTACTTTAGAGCTTTTTTTCAAACCTTTTGAACCACAAATGGTCTGTACAAAAACTGTGAGTAAAGGAAGAAGTTAATTCTTCCTCTACATTTTCTTCCTGCATCCATTCCAGCTTTCCCTAAATGGCCAAGACTGCAGTGTAATAACTTAGGTTCATAGGTTTATACTAGGCTATCTGCTCTAAGGCATTTATAAGCCTAGCCCAAATTTTTGTGGCTTACATCACCCCTTATATGAAAAAATACTGTACCCATTAGTTTGTTGTGCCTCTGTCCAGCAGTGACACAGAGATGATTCCCGGGCTAAACCTATGATCTCCCATCCACAGGTCAAGATTTCTCTTGAACAGAGCCAGCGAGGTGCTCTGCCTCACATGGACCGGGATTTTATTCCACAGCATAGGGAGTCTCTGAGTGATAAATCTATCCCTCCAGCACGTCCTATTTTTATCCGTGCTAAGGTTTAAGTCGCTTGCTCTAGTGGTTTTGGTGGATTTGGATTTTTTGAGGTGGAGCATGTCCATTAATTCCGGGTTGGACATGGCCTTGTATGTCAGGCACATGTCACCTCTGAGCAGACGGTATGCGACTGAATAGAGCTGGAGTTTCTTCAATCTGGCAGCATATGACAGATTTTGGAGTCCCTTTATCCTTTTGGTGAGGAACGTTTGGGGTCTCTCCAATTGCTGCAGATGTCGGGTGAGATACATCCTGAATGGGGCATTGTACTCGATCATTGGTCTGATAAGTGAAGAGTACAGGGAACAATGACCTCACTAGATCTGGATGTGAATCCCTTCATGATCAGGTGGGCAATGTAGAAGGTCTTTCTAACCACTTTAGCAACGTGAGTGTCAAAAGAAAGGCCACTGTCAACCTGGGTCCCCAGGTCCCTGATAACCTCTTCTGTGCTTAGTGGATTGCCACCTATATGGTAGCTTGGGGTTACCTTGTTTTTCCCGCAGGGTATGACTATACATTTTTTGGCGTTTAACTTCAGGCCATGGCTCTGACACCAGCTATCTGTTTCCGTGAGTCCCTTCTGAAGGATATCCGTGTCCGATGCACTTTCCACTATGGCGCCCAGTTTGCAGTCGTCTGCAAACTTTGTCAGCCAAAGTCCTCCCATGTTGGCCTGTACTTCTGAGAAGTAGATGCCGAACAATAGGGGGCCAAGGACCGAGCCCTGTGGGACACCACTTGTGACCGGCTTGGAGTCTGACATAGCGCCAGCAACTCTAACCCTGTGGGTTCTGTCCTTAAGCCAGTTTGCAACCCATCTTGTGACATATGGGTTTACATTTAAGCTGGTAAGTTTTTCTACAATACCTGCGTGGGGTATTGTGTCGAAAGCCTTTGCAAGGTCAAGGTAGGCTGTATGGACTGCCTTTCCCTCATCAATGGCCTTGGTGACTGTTTCGAAGAAGTCGACCAAGTTCAAAAGGCATGATCTTCCCTTGACGAAGCCAAACTGGGTCGGGTCTAATGTCTGCAAGTCCCCTATATCTTTGTTTATGAGTTCCATTATGATCCTCTCCATAGCTTTGCAGACTAGACTTGTTAAGCCTATGGGCGTAATTACCAG
>NC_056726.1:965246721-965269221 GCF_019279795.1 Protopterus annectens
GGCAGTTTCAAGGCCACTAAGATTAACACCAAAACAAAAACAGGGAGGGTGGGTGGGAATAACTGAAGAGCAGAATAACTGCCAGTTCAGTTAAATATTCCTTCAACACAGTTTAAAACAAATTAAATACTGTATTTTTTAAAAAAAGTGCAGATAAAGGTACTTAAATTCTCTTATACGTCCAGTTGAGTATAACCAAGTTCTTAGCCGGCCAAAGCTGAGGTTTTTAAGCAGAAAATATTTCACAATGCACCACTTAAATAGGCAAGGACAGGAAATCAAAGAATGTGGCTACCCCCACACCTGTAATTACTAGCAAATAACAAAATTCAGCAAACACTAGCTTCAGTTCAAGTTACTGAAGAGCAGAATAACTGCCAGTTCAGTTAAATATTCCTTCAACACAGTTTAAATCAAATTAAATACTGTATTTTTTTTAAATGTGCAGATAAAGGTACTTAAATTCTCTTATACGTCCAGTTGAATATAACCAAGTTCTTAGCCGGCCAAAGCTGAGGTTTTTAAGCAGAAAATATTTCACAATGCACCACTTAAATAGGCAAGGACAGGAAATCAAAGAATGTGGCTACCCCCACACCTGTAATTACTAGAAAATAACACAATTCAGCAAACACTAGCTTCAGTTCAAGTTACTAAAGAGCAGAATAACTGCCAGTTCAGTTAAATATTCCTTCAAAACAGTTTAAATCAAATTAAATACTGTATTTTTTTTTTTTAAAAAGTGCAGATAAAGGTACTTAAATTCTCTTATACGTCCAGTTGAATATAACCAAGTTCTTAGCCAGCCAAAGCTGAGGTTTTTAAGCAGAAAATATTTCACAATGCACCACTTAAATAGGCAAGGACAGGAAATCAAAGAATGTGGCTACCCCCACACCTGTAATTACTAGCAAATAACAAAATTCAGCAAACACTAGCTTCAGTTCAAGTTACTGAAGAGCAGAATAACTGCCACTTCAGTTAAATATTCCTTCAACACAGTTTAAATCAAATTAAATACTGTATTTTTTTTTAAAAAAGTGCAGATAAAGGTACTTAAATTCTCTTATATGTCCAGTTGAATATAACCAAGTTCTTAGCCGGCCAAAGCTGAGGTTTTTAAGCAGAAAATATTTCACAATGCACCAATTAAATAGGCAAGGACAGGAAATCAAAGAATGTGGCTACCCCCACACCTGTAATTACTAGAAAATAACACAATTCAGCAAACACTAGCTTCAGTTCAAGTTACTAAAGAGCAGAATAACTGCCAGTTCAGTTAAATATTCCTTCAAAACAGTTTAAATCAAATTAAATACTGTATTTTTTTTAAAAAGTGCAGATAAAGGTACTTAAATTCTCTTATACGTCCAGTTGAATATAACCAAGTTCTTAGCCGGCCAAAGCTGAGGTTTTTAATCAGAAAATATTTCACAATGCACCACTTAAATAGGCAAGGACAGGAAATCAAAGAATGTGGCTACCCCCACACCTGTAATTACTAGCAAATAACAAAATTCAGCAAACACTAGTTTAATTCAAGTTACTGAAGAGCAGAATAACTGTCACTTCAGTTAAATATTCCTTCAACACAGTTTAAATCAAATTAAATACTGTATTTTTTTTAAAAAAAGTGCAGATAAAGGTACTTAAATTCTCTTATATGTCCAGTTGAATATAACCAAGTTCTTAGCCAGCCAAAGCTGAGGTTTTAAGCAGAAAATATTTCACAATGCACCACTTAAATAGGCAAGGACAGGAAATCAAAGAATGTGGCTACCCCCACACCTGTAATTACTAGCAAATAACAAAATTCAGCAAACACTAGCTTCAGTTCAAGTTACTGAAGAGCAGAATAACTGCCACTTCAGTTATATATTCCTTCAACACAGTTTATAACAAATTAAATACTGTATTTTTTGTAAAAAAAGTGCAGATAAAGGTACTTAAATTCTCTTATACATCCAGTTGAGTATAACCAAGTTCTTAGCAGGCCAAAGCTGAGGTTTTTAAGCAAAAAATATTTCACAATGCACCACTTAAATAGGCAAGGACAGGAAATCAAAGAATGTGGCTACCCCACACCTGTAATTACTAGCAAATAACAAAATTCAGCAAACACTAGCTTCAGTTCAAGTTACTGAAGAGCAGAATAACTGCCACTTCAGTTAAATATTCCTTCAACACAGTTTAAATCAAATTAAATACTGTATTTTTTTTTAAAGTGCAGATAAAGGTACTTAAATTCTCTTATACGTCCAGTTGAATATAACCAAGTTCTTAGCCAGCCAAAGATGAGGTTTATAAGCAGAAAATATTTCACAATGCACCACTTAAATAGGCAAGGACAGGAAATCAAAGAATGTGGCTACCCCCACACCTGTAATTACTAGAAAATAACAAAATTCAGCAAACACTAGCTTCAGTTCAAGTTACTGAAGAGCAGAATAACTGCCAGTTCAGTTAAATATTCCTTCAACACAGTTTAAATCAAATTAAATACTGTATTTTTTTTAAAAAAAGTGCAGATAAAGGTACTTAAATTCTCTTATACGTCCAGTTGAATATAACCAAGTTCTTAGCCGGCCAAAGCTGAGGTTTTTAAGCAGAAAATATTTCACAATGCACCACTTAAATAGGCAAGGACAGGAAATCAAAGAATGTGGCTACCCCACACCTGTAATTACTAGCAAATAACAAAATTCAGCAAACACTAGCTTCAGTTCAAGTTACTGAAAAGCAGAATAACTGCCAGTTCAGTTAAATATTCCTTCAACACAGTTTAAATCAAATTAAATACTGTATTTTTTTTTAAATGTGCAGATAAAGGTACTTAAATTCTCTTATATGTCCAGTTGAATATAACCAAGTTCTTAGCCGGCCAAAGCTGAGGTTTTTAAGCAGAAAATATTTCACAATGCACCACTTAAATAGGTAAGGACAGGAAATCAAAGAATGTGGCTACCCCCACACCTGCAGGAAATAAGCTGTTGGTCCTCAGAAAACACTAGCTTCAGTTCAAGTTGCTATGAGGTACATTTAATGCTTTTTCTCCAGTTGTAACAATATAACCAAGTTCTTAGCCGCCAAAGCTGAGGTTTTTAACCAGAAAATATTTCACAATGCACCACTTAAATAGGCAAGGACAGGAAATCAAAGAATGTGGCTATCCCCACACCTGTAATTACTAGAAATAACAAAATTCAGAAATCATGGGGAGCTGCATGCTATGAGGTAGATTTTAATGCTTTTTCTCCAGCCTTCAGTAACAATATTGGCCTGGAAAATCAACACAGTTTAAATCAAATTAAATCATACTGTATTTTTCTTTCAGTGAAGAAATAAGTTGTGGCTAAGTCGTATTGATCAAAGATGACAAAAAAGTGAAAGTAATTAATAATAAGATAAAGTGCAGATACATGAATCATATCTTAGAATGGTTTCTGTTATATGTCAAAATAAATAAAGATAATCACCTAGTTCTTATCCCCAAATGTTAGATTGGGATAAATATTGAATGAATGCACCAGTTATATACTTAAAGTTGCAAGGACACACATCATACAGCTTGCCTCTTTACCTCCACCTGTAATATGCCTTACTAGCAAATAACAAAATTCAGCAAACACTAGCTTCAATTCAAGTTACTGAAGAGCAGAATAACTGCCAGTTCAGTTAAATATTCCTTCAATACAGTTTATATCAAATTAAATACTGTATTTTTTTAAAAAAAAGTGCAGATAAAGGTACTTAAATTCTCTTATACATCCAGTTGAATATAACCAAGTTCTTAGCCGGCCAAAGCTGAGGTTTTTAAGCAAAAAATATTTCACAATGCACCATTTAAATAGGCAAGGACAGGAAATCAAAGAATGTGGCTACCCCCACACCTGTAATTACTAGCAAATAACAAAATTCAGCAACACTAGCTTCAGTTCAAGTTACTGAAGAGCAGAATAACTGCCACTTCAGTTAAATATTCCTTCAACACAGTTTAAATCAAATTAAATACTGTATTTTTTTTTAAAAGTGCAGATAAAGGTACTTAAATTCTCTTATACGTCCAGTTGAATATAACCAAGTTCTTTGCCAGCCAAAGCTGAGGTTTTTAAGCAGAAAATATTTCACAATGGACCATTTAAATAGGCAAGGACAGGAAATCAAAGAATGTGGCTACCCCCACACCTGTAATTACTAGCAAATAACAAAATTCAGCAAAACTAGCTTCAGTTCAAGTTACTGAAGAGCAGAATAACTGCCACTTCAGTTAAATATTCCTTCAACACAGTTTAAATCAAATTAAATACTGTATTTTTTTTTAAAAAAAAAAGTGCAGATAAAGGAACTTAAATTCTCTTATACGTCCAGTTGAATATAACCAAGTTCTTAGCCGGCCAAAGCTGAGGTTTTTAAGCAGAAAATATTTCACAATGCACCACTTAAGTAGGCAAGGACAGGAAATCAAAGAATGTGGCTACCCCCACACCTGTAATTACTAGCAAATAACAAAATTCAACAAACACTAGCTTCAGTTCAAGTTACTGAAAAGCAGAATAACTGCCAGTTCAGTTAAATATTCCTTCAACACAGTTTAAATCAAATTAAATACTGTATTTTTTTTAAAAAAAGTGCAGATAAAGGTACTTAAATTCTCTTATATGTCCAGTTGAATATAACCAAGTTCTTAGCCGGCCAAAGCTGAGGTTTTTAAGCAGAAAATATTTCACAATGCACCACTTAAATAGGTAAGGACAGGAAATCAAAGAATGTGGCTACCCCCACACCTGCAGGAAATAAGCTGTTGGTCCTCAGAAATCATGGGGAGCTGCATGCTATGAGGTACATTTTAATGCTTTTTCTCCAGCCTTTTGTAACAATATAACCAAGTTCTTAGCCGGCCAAAGCTGAGGTTTTTAAGCAGAAAATATTTCACAATGCACCACTTAAATAGGCAAGGACAGGAAATCAAAGAATGTGGCTATCCCCACACCTGTAGGAAATAAGCTGTTGGTCCTCAGAAATCATGGGGAGCTGCATGCTATGAGGTACATTTTAATGCTTTTTCTCCAGCCTTTTGTAACAATATTGGCCTGGAAAAAAATCATGACAAGTAAAAGAAAAAAATCATCCTTATTTTTCTTTCAGTGAAGAAATAAGTTGTGGCTAAGTCGTATTGATCAAAGATGACAAAAAAGTAGTTCCCAATAAATTAATAAGATAAATGCTTGCAAAGATACATGAATCATATCTTAGAATGGTTTCTGTTTCCCTGTCAAAATAAATAAGAAAGATAATCACCTATTGTGTATCCCTCAGATGTTAGATTGGGATAAATATGAATGAATGAATGACACCAGTTATATACTTAAAGTTGCTACTGTCACACATCATACAGCTTGCCTCTTTACCTCCACCTCAAGCAATATGCTTCCTTACTAGCAAATAACAAAATTCAGCAAACACTAGCTTCAATTCAAGTTACTGAAGAGCAGAATAACTGCCACTTCAGTTAAATATTCCTTCAACACAGTTTAAATCAAATTAAATACTGTATTTTTTTTAAAAAAAGTGCAGATAAAGGTACTTAAATTCTCTTATATGTCCAGTTGAATATAACCAAGTTCTTAGCCGGCCAAAGCTGAGGTTTTTAAGCAGAAAATATTTCACAATGCACCAATTAAATAGGCAAGGACAGGAAATCAAAGAATGTGGCTACCCCCACACCTGTAATTACTAGAAAATAACACAATTCAGCAAACACTAGCTTCAGTTCAAGTTACTAAAGAGCAGAATAACTGCCAGTTCAGTTAAATATTCCTTCAAAACAGTTTAAATCAAATTAAATACTGTATTTTTTTTTAAAAAAAGTGCAGATAAAGGTACTTAAATTCTCTTATACGTCCAGTTGAATATAACCAAGTTCTTAGCCGGCCAAAGCTGAGGTTTTTAATCAGAAAATATTTCACAATGCACCACTTAAATAGGCAAGGACAGGAAATCAAAGAATGTGGCTACCCCCACACCTGTAATTACTAGCAAATAACAAAATTCAGCAAACACTAGCTTCAATTCAAGTTACTGAAGAGCAGAATAACTGCCACTTCAGTTAAATATTCCTTCAACACAGTTTAAATCAAATTAAATACTGTATTTTTTTTTAAAAAGTGCAGATAAAGGTACTTAAATTCTCTTATATGTCCAGTTGAATATAACCAAGTTCTTAGCCAGCCAAAGCTGAGGTTTTTAAGCAGAAAATATTCCACAATGCACCACTTAAATAGGCAAGGACAGGAAATCAAAGAATGTGGCTACCCTCACACCTGTAATTACTAGCAAATAACAAAATTCAGCAAACACTAGCTTCAATTCAAGTTACTGAAGAGCAGAATAACTGCCAGTTCAGTTAAATATTCCTTCAATACAGTTTATATCAAATTAAATACTGTATTTTTTTTAAAAAAAAGTGCAGATAAAGGTACTTAAATTCTCTTATACATCCAGTTGAATATAACCAAGTTCTTAGCAGGCCAAAGCTGAGGTTTTTAAGCAAAAAATATTTCACAATGCACCACTTAAATAGGCAAGGACAGGAAATCAAAGAATGTGGCTACCCCCACACCTGTAATTACTAGCAAATAACAAAATTCAGCAAACACTAGCTTCAGTTCAAGTTACTGAAGAGCAGAATAACTGCCACTTCAGTTAAATATTCCTTCAACACAGTTTAAATCAAATTAAATACTGTATTTTTTTTTTTAAAAATTGCAGATAAAGGTACTTAAATTCTCTTATACGTCCAGTTGAATATAACCAAGTTCTTTGCCAGCCAAAGCTGAGGTTTTTAAGCAGAAAATATTTCACAATGCACCACTTAAATAGGCAAGGACAGGAAATCAAAGAATGTGGCTACCCCCACACCTGTAATTACTAGAAAATAACAAAATTCAGCAAACACTAGCTTCAGTTCAAGTTACTGAAGAGCAGAATAACTGCCACTTCAGTTAAATATTCCTTCAACACAGTTTAAATCAAATTAAATACTGTATTTTTTTTTAAAAAGTGCAGATAAAGGTACTTAAATTCTCTTATACGTCCAGTTGAATATAACCAAGTTCTTAGCCGGCCAAAGCTGAGGTTTTTAAGCAGAAAATATTTCACAATGCACCACTTAAGTAGGCAAGGACAGGAAATCAAAGAATGTGGCTACCCCCACACCTGTAATTACTAGCAAATAACAAAATTCAACAAACACTAGCTTCAGTTCAAGTTACTGAAAAGCAGAATAACTGCCAGTTCAGTTAAATATTCCTTCAACACAGTTTAAATCAAATTAAATACTGTATTGTTTTAAAAAAGTGCAGATAAAGGTACTTAAATTCTCTTATATGTCCAGTTGAATATAACCAAGTTCTTAGCCGGCCAAAGCTGAGGTTTTTAAGCAGAAAATATTTCACAATGCACCACTTAAATAGGTAAGGACAGGAAATCAAAGAATGTGGCTTCCCCCACACCTGCAGGAAATAAGCTGTTGGTCCTCAGAAATCATGGGAGCTGCATGCTATGAGGTACATTTTAATGCTTTTTCTCCAGCCTTTTGTAACAATATAACCAAGTTCTTAGCCGGCCAAAGCTGAGGTTTTTAAGCAGAAAATATTTCACAATGCACCACTTAAATAGGCAAGGACAGGAAATCAAAGAATGTGGCTATCCCCACACCTGTAGGAAATAAGCTGTTGGTCCTCAGAAATCATGGGGAGCTGCATGCTATGAGGTACATTTTAATGCTTTTTCTCCAGCCTTTTGTAACAATATTGGCCTGGAAAAAAATCATGACAAGTAAAAGAAAAAAATCATCCTTATTTTTCTTTCAGTGAAGAAATAAGTTGTGGCTAAGTCGTATTGATCAAAGATGACAAAAAAGTAGTTCCCAATAAATTAATAAGATAAATGCTTGCAAAGATACATGAATCATATCTTAGAATGGTTTCTGTTTCCCTGTCAAAATAAATAAGAAAGATAATCACCTATTGTGTATCCCTCAGATGTTAGATTGGGATAAATATGAATGAATGAATGACACCAGTTATATACTTAAAGTTGCTACTGTCACACATCATACAGCTTGCCTCTTTACCTCCACCTCAAGCAATATGCTTCCTTACTCCTGCCCCTCAAGGTTAGACACCTGTATACACTTCTGACGTGTGATTGTGAGAAAAGTGAAAAATGATCACAGTCATATATTCTAGCTGTTTGCTAATGGATACTACGTGCCCCTACACAAGCTGCAGTGATCTTGTGTTCATGCATCTAGCATTTGTGTGAAAAGTTAAAGAAATAATGACCACACTTTCACAGCCCCACACACACTATAGTGACATATTGCACACCTCTGAAGTTTAAATATGAGGGAAATTAGAGAAATAATGAAATAGTGATTGCACGTTCCCCAGTGCCAAGCAAGTTATAGTGACATTGTGTGCACACCTCTGAGCAGGGCAAATGTAGAACAGGTGAATCCAGGGCAGAAGCTTGTGTCAACATCCATTTCTACATCCTGATGTGTGGATGTTGCCAGAGTCTAGATGTTCTGTGATATATTTTATGTATTATTTTTGAAAGATAATGATTTTTACTGTATGGGTCATTATGATTATGCTCTGATTTGGGGAAAAGGCAAGCTTAGTAAGTTCCATTCTGACATCAGAAATATTCTTAGCAGCCTTTATCAAGTACCTTTTACCACTGGTAAGCTCTAGTCATACACTACTGCATTAACAGCAATTAGCAGTCACCACAAAAGAGCAGTGGGATGCTGTTAAACACTTTATTCAGTCTTTTAAAAAGTCAAAATGAAGTGTTTAACAGCCTGAATGAAATGTTTAACAGCTTCCAGTCACTCTTCTATGTTGGCTGCTCTGCATGGCGAACGTAAGTGTGTTACAGTACTACTGAACTCTTTTTTCCTCTAGCATTTGAGTATATGGCAACTGGATCACGTACCATGCAAGTATAATGTCTGCTTAATTGGTAATTTTCTATGAAATGTCTGTGCAGTCATTCCAAATTATATACATCTTCTATTACGACAATAGATGGCAGAAGATAGTTAAGTGTCCTTTGCCTTTTGCCTCCATCTCAGCCTGCAGCAGCTTTTGGCATCCCTGATTAAGTACTTGAATATTCATTGTATGCCCACTGTGATTTGTCTTTTCTTTGTATAATTTAGCATCTTTCCTTCTTCTTGGGTGCTGTTGTTATCTGACTTCTTAGTGCACAAGTCAGGTTTAGTGGCACAGAGGTTGCTTTCTGTCTATTTGGTTTTGATCAGCTATATACTCATTGGGGTTGCTGGGTTTGAGTATTTTGTTGTTATATTATATTTCTGTCTGTGTTTATGGAACACACCATTTGGGGTTCAAAAAAGAAGAAGAAACTGGTAAGTGGTGGAATAAACTGACAGATGTAGCTGAATCTTTTCTGTTTTTTTTTTTTCCAACACTGGGTTCACTGGTCTGCATACAGTTCGTTTAGCTCTGTAGCTTGGTAGTTAGTTTGTGACCACATCACACTACCCTCTCCATTAAAATTATCTGTGATTATAACTCTTTCTCTTGGCAGGTTTTCTGTTTTTCCTAACCAAGATGATTTCTGTCAAATATACACTTAAGGCAAGCTGTTAAATGAGCATATAAAAATCACAACAATTATGAAACGGAGGAAACTAAGTTAGTGGTAAAGCTACACCAGACTGAGCATGAATTGACTTCTATAATGATGACAGCATAAGAAAGACATGGCTGGGAAAACAAGATCCCTAACATACAGAAATAAAAAATGTAAACAACTTAATAATAGATAAGCCACTAGGGACATACAGCTCAACTGTCTTTGCTTTGACTCAAAGTTTGCTCTGCCCCCCCCCCCCCCACCATACCTCCTAAAACTGGCAATTTGAGAAAGATGAATTAGCAGATTACACTGAATAAGATGATAATAATTAGAACCATAGACTTCTTTTACTGAGAAAAATAAGCCTTCAGAGTCAGGCCTCAGAACATCCCTGGGTGTGCATTATTTACACAGTATCACACACACCCTGTTGGGCATTATTGCTTACATATCAGTATACCAGTCACAGTTCTTTAATTAAGCATTTTGATGTCACATTCTGTGTCACTTCATTTTATGTGTGAGTGAATCAAGATAAAAACAAGGAGAACACAGCTGACTGCAGCCTGACAGGTCTTCTGAGCTCCAGCCGTATAATCCAATACAGATGACCCCTAACAACATGAAATATACTGGTCACTGAACTGCCACTCTGTTGACAAGCTTATTACTCATCTAGATGTAGCCTCAGAACAACTCTGAGTGGTGACTAACAACTGTTCGTGGTGTAGCAATTAGCCCTGCTGCATCACAGCACTCTTCTGTGATCAGTTTATTGTTTGAGTGTCCTCTGTGGGGAGTTTTATGTGTCCTTAGTGTCTGTTTGAGGTTTTCCTCTGGTTTCCATGTTTTCCCACATACAAAAAACAAGCACCTGGGTGTTTGATAAGGTCCTCCAAACTGCCCATAGTATATGTGTGCATTCGATGTGTGTGTGTGTGTGTGTGTGTGTGTGTGTGTGTGTGTGTGTGTGTGTGTGTGTGTGTGTGTGTGTGTGTGCGTGTGTGTTTGTCCTTCGATGGACTGTTGACCCATCCAGAATTGAATTCCTGTCTTATGCCTGTTACTTGCCAGAATAAGTTCTGGCTCTTAAAAATGCACTGAATCGGTTAAGTGTTAAGAATGAATGAACAAATTAATTAATTAATTAATTAATTAATTTCAATTAACAAGACCAACGGTCTGGAATTCCATTTTATTTCTTAAATGAAGAAATCATTAGTAGGAATATTTAAGCAAGAGATGAGACTTCAGTTATTCAAAGAAGCATTTGAACACGGTCGGCATTTAAAAAATACTTTCAGGTATTGCACTGTATCACTTTTTTAATTAACTGTTATAATGTTATAATAAATAAAATCATGTATAAAGTAATTTTATCTTGTTTCACTCTTGTATATACCACTTGGAAAACCCTGTGCTGGGCTATTAATAAAAACAAATTTACCTGCGTAGCCTCACTGACAATTACTATAAACCTTGTCTGCTGTAATTTTCCTTATAACAAAGCATTGCTCCAGTCTTCTTACCCTTAATCCTTTCACCAATTATCAGTCCATATCCCTATTTGTGTAATCTTATCCTGTGCAACATTGTAAATGAAAAGTTTAGCCTCCCTATAATCTCACTTTTTTCCCAAAGGGAAATAAAAACAAACTTTTCATTCAGTTAGGAGCTTAAGATTAATCCTACGGATCATTCTAATGGCTTGCCTTTATATTCTTTTGTTCATTAATGTTTTTATACAGGTAATTGAAACAAATACCTGACAATGTCCAGTGAATAATGAACTCATTACCCATAATGGAACCAGCAAAGCATTACTGAACTGATACGCTGCTTATGTTATTCTGGTTGTACAGCTGAGACAATACTTCATGAGTGATAGTTTAATGCCTTTTTTATATTGTTTTATCATTTATTATTTACTAGCCTATAATATATATAGACTATGTATTTGTGTGTATAGATAGACAAATATAGATATATATTTATATGATTCCAGTTTACTACATTGACACCAATGGAAAAAATACAAAAACAATGTTTACGCTGTCCCCTACCCCTACGCTTTTCTATTTATATATGCCAAATTTAAAATTGCGTATCAGTGGGGAAACAGTAAAACCCAGCTCCCTACTGTGAACAGAAACACTGGCTTTTGAAATGAAGGTGCATTTCAAAGGAAAAAATGCACCTAACAAAACATTCAAGATAAGAAACACATAATTAAACCAACAAAACCAACAGATTGATAGAGAGATAAATGGATAGACAGATAGATACGTAGACAGATGCCCTACATTAACTTCAAGTTTTATATTTTTATAAATCTTCATGCTATTATGCATATGTTTTTATAAATCTTTACGCTGCTATGAACATATATTTGTGTTATTTTTACTGTTCTAGGATGTGTATTTGGTATAGGCCGTTTTATATATTTATTTATTATGGAGATGTGTCTTTATATATTTCTATGTTGATTATTTGTATTTTTTGATTGGCTGCTTTATAGTATATTAGAGAGGTGAACTGTATTGTGGTATTTCATTGATGGTCTGAGGAATCTACAAGTGAAAGCGCTTACCAGTGTACACAATAAAGACTTAACATCTGTTTTATGTTGAGTTCCTGGCGATTCCTTGGTGCTGCATGTTTGTCTCTGCTGCTTGGATCACTCTTGGATTCATTAACCTAAACCTAAACTATAATATATTGGTTCAACATTAAGTCTTTACTCCCCCACCTGTGTACTTGTTACACTGGCCAAAACTTAAAACTTGAAACTACTGACTTTACCATCATGTTTCTCATGTGCATGAAATGATAGTATATTCTCAAAATGTTTAAGTCTTTTATCACAAAGGTGTTTTGATATTCTAACCTTAACCTTTCTTTTAATTTGGCCAATGTACCATTGTTTAACCACACAGTCATAAGAAATACCATAAACCACATGTGATATTTGATAACATTTCCCTATTAATATTAACCTCTCTGCATCTTTATACATACCTACATGCACTGCATTTATTTCACCCATACAGTCCATGAATCAAACTAAAGAGGGGAAGGGAGCCTCATATGACAACATTTCTCCTATATTTAAGCTCTAGAATAAGAAAAAAAATCTAAATTTTAGACAAAATATTCTTAACATAATCATCTAACAATAACGTAATCCAATGTTTTTTTGATTATCATAATAAAACCCTACGAAAATGTAGAATATTTAATCACAGTATAGTAACTGATTTTGGAAGTCATTGTCACTGTGTTTTCTGTTACTGCACCAGCAATACTTTGCTGTTGCTTTGCAGTTACTTTGTTTTTTTAATTTCAGTTTAGTTAGGTTTTTGTAGCTGTACTATTATATGAAACATTGCTGATGCATTATCTGTTAGAGTATCAGCAATGGCTCACTGACTGTGTGGTCTGCACTTCTGTTTGACATTGTGCATTCTTGGAGTTAGTATGTATATATATATATATATATATATATATATATATATATATATATATGTGTGTGTGTGTGTGTGTGTGTGTGTGTGTGTGTGTGTGTGTGTGTGTGTGTGTGTGTGTGTGTGCGTGTGTGTGTGTGTGTGTGTGTGTGTGTGTGTGTGTGTGTGTGTGTGTGTTTGTAAAGTTTGAGCTTGAGGGTTAGAGGGCAAGATGATATAAAAAGGGCATTCATTCATTCACTCCAATCATTCATTCATTCATTCATTCATGCTGGGGGGCAGGTATCAACTACCATATGGAAAACAGACAATAGCATAAGAAATGTGTACAAACCTGAGAATAATGTAGAATGTCTGTGTTTTGTTATAGCCTAAAAATGACAGAAAATACAATATTATTACCAAAAAAAGTGTATTATTTTAGTTCTTATATATTAAGAACACACCAGTGATATGACTGAACATAATACTGAGTTTTTCAGGTTGAAAAAATACAAAATGTACATAAATAGCAAAACCAGAGCATCTCTTTGATAGATAGGATGTCCAGCCTCCTCCGTATCATCATGTCATCCATTTCCAAGCTCCATCCTGTCAGTAAACCTACATTGACTGTATCAGTTCTTAGTTCATGTTTAGCAGGTTAGCTGGTTTTATGCCCAGCTTTTGCTCAATGAAGCTATCCCAGGTAACCCAGGCTGGGCAAGTGGACACCAGCCAGCCAGTTGCTTATTGATCCAGGGCTACTGGGCTTTATGGAGAGCACACACTGACCAATAGGGGCACACATACCCCTCCCACTGTTAGCATGGGTCCCTGGCATAGGTCAGAGTAGGTCGGGTCCTCAACCTACTTATCACCAGTAACTACTCATGCCCATTTGGAGACATTGATCAACATGACCAAATCACCAAGAGACATATTTTACACAGTTGAGTGGCTTGCCCTGCCACAGTGCATAGTCTGTTATTCATATTCGCCTATCTTGTGGATACTGCATACCACAGTAGATGCCCAAAGCAGTTTGTTTATGCAACTCTTTCCACTATAAGGCATCATGTAGAGTCTGTGCTGCTGTCCACAGCTCCATTCACACATGAGTTTGAGATTGGAACACTCAGCGTGATTTTTGGAGGTTTAGGAACCCACTGAGGCACAGGGAGAACATGCAAACTCCAAACAGGCATTGGCTGGAGGTCAGGATTGCATGGAAGGTGAAGATCTTAATCATTATGCCAATTGGTTTAAATGAAAACAAATAATAGAGCTGTATCACTCAGGCAGCCAGTAAGATGTAGATGCAAATGGGATGCTCAGTACATGTTTTCGGCTTTCACTCCCAGATTGAACTCAATACTGCTCTGTCAGCTGAAAATAAACTTTCAATTGTTGTAACAGCAAATAAAGTAATGAGATTGTTTTGTTGAAATCAAGTGTGTTTTTCCCCACTATAGTACTTGACAGCAGTTTAGGCCCTGAGCTGTTTTTAGTCTATGCCCCACCAACATTTATTTTTAGGACTATGCATGAACACAAACACTGACAAACATATTAATGTTTAACATTAAGTAGGCACTCAAGGAAAGGGGAGGTAAAGCAGAGAATCATTTACATAATGATGCTATAGCAAATCTTGCCTCTGAATGATATCTGTGACACGAAGCATGTACATTGTGAATAAGTGAGCATTGCAGTATCGAAACCTGGAACTCTGTGGAGCACTACAAAGCAAATGGTGGCTCAAGGAAACCTCTTTGTAACTCCTTGCATTGCTGTTAGTGGTCTATTATGGCCACAATTTACTCATTTTGCACTTAGCAACAGTGGAATATCTGACCTCTAGCATCCTACAAAGACTCCTAGATTTCAGCACATTTTTTCTTAAAAATTAAATAAAAAAAAAAAACAAAAAAAAAACAAAAAACAACTTGTAAACGGTACATGCCATTTTAAAAAGGTCAAACTGTGAAACAACAGCGCTGTTTAATAATACATTTTGGCAAAAGCAGTTAATATATTCAAAATCTTTACATCAATGTTACTTTACCTCCCACATTTCGTCTCTCTCTCTACTGCTTACAAATGTTACTATATTTGTACTGAAACAAACAGTAATCAAGGTCATAACTAGGTCCAAAGTGTGAATGCCTACTCAGTGCTGAGGTTAAATAAAATAAAAACCAATCAACATTTTTCCTCCCAGTTTTGTAGTGTTACTACATTTATACTGATAATTTTCTGCACCAGTAATGTTCTGTAATGTGTGCCAGTGTCACTTATTAGAACCTATTACAGTTTTTATCTTTAAATGATGCATTGCAATGAATTTTGTTATTTTTTGTACACTGTCCTTTCTTTAGAGTTCGTATAGACTTTTGTACATGTACTACTTCTTGGAGCAATGTAGCAAGCAAATAAATAAATGAACATACATGCATATAAGCATTATAATGGAAAAAAAAACAATGTTTTCTATATCTTGCCACAATCTTTTCATATCCTAGATATTGTACACCCTATGGCCTAGAATATCAGCAGCACTTTTGTTCAACCAGACAACACTTTTATATGGCTGCAAGCAATTCATTTCTAGGGACATGTTCATTGCTTCATAGGTAATTCCTAAGCTATTGATTGAGTCAGATCTTAAGCATAGCCTTACATTCCAATGGTAGTTTTTAGCCCTTATATTTTGCATGCAAAAAATTCAGAGATGCAGACATCCCAAATGTCCAGATTTTCAAAGAATGTCCAGATTTTTGTCTCATAGTTTTTGGCTTGTTTCTCATAAAATTGTGGCTTTCTGACAAATGATTGGCAAATCAGTGAGGATTAAATGGCAGACATTTGAGTTATTGACTTCATATCCTTCAGAAAATTCATGCTAATGGAAAACCATGTATTTCTGTCAACTTTCCAAGTTAGTAAGTACAATATTTCAAAACTGTCACTATTTTGGTGTCTTTGTCAATCCCATTATTTATGGCTTTGTCCAGATTTCCTGTTCTAAGAGGTTGAGAGGTATGCAGAGATGATTTGAACAAGGCTATGTTGGGATATTTACATCTTCTGCCTATCCATGAGGGACATGAATGCTAAACCAGGGTGAATTTGTAGTTAACCAAAATGTTTTGAGAAATACACAGAAATATAAACAATTATGCTTACATGCATTATGGTGATAGTTACTTATAACATGCATCTATAACTAACTTGCATATACTATCTGGAATGTAAATGCAAATTATGCCCACTCACTGAGAGTAACCAATGCCATTTCAATGTACTAACTCTAAAATTTACTTCCTAATCATTAACACCCCCTCTTTAACCCTAAAACTTCATCCCTAATCCTAAACCCCTTCCAAACCCTAAAACTCTGTCCCGAACACTAACTCCTAACCATAAAACTCCACAGCTAACCATAAAAGTCTAATCCAAACCTATAAGTTATACCATCGAGAACAATAGCACAATGAGTTAAAATTGGAGGTGTGCACATTGTAGGTAGGTGATTCATGTTATTGTAGTCTGAGGTGTTTTTTTGTGTTTGGTTAGACTTTTATGGTTATTTATGGAGTTTTAAGATTAAGGATTAGGGACAGAGTTTTAGGGTTTGGAAGTGGTTTAGGATTAGGGATGAAGTTTTAGGCTTAAAGAAGGAGTGTTTAAGATTAGGGAGTAGCATAACTGTAACTAATGCCATAAAAACAACATTACAATACTTGTGAGGTAAAATGGGAGGTGTGCACATCATAGGTAGGTGATTCATATTATTGTAGTTTGAGGTACTTTTTTGGATATGCTACTTCTGTGCAGAAGCTCAAATGCTGTAAGAAACCATGGTCATGCAAAATTAACAATAGAAACACTTAATACGTCTGGAACATTACAACCTATAATGAAAATATCAGGGAAAGCTATCTCATCATCTAAAATTTCATTTAATACCATGTAATATTTAAGCCATTCAGCTTTGGCAAGATTGCTGAAAGTAGATATCTTCATAAAAATTACCAGCTAACAATATCACTATTGTAACACATTATAGGTTGACAGTTATGGTATATTGTTTCTGTCCTCCATCATGATATTTCACACTATCCCTCTCAACAACATGAAGCCAACTCAGTAAATATAAATATAAATATAAAAACATGTAAATCATAAACAAAGAGTTGTTAAATTCTCCACATCCTAGCTAAAGTCTTAGTGTGGGAGGGGGTGCTATTCTCCTGAGTGTACCATCCTTCGGATGATATAATAAACTGAGGTTCAATCTGCCTGAGTTGGTGGAAGTAAAAGATACCATAGCACTTGTAAAAAAAAAATACTATGAAATTCCCTAGCAAGATTTCCCCCTAGTATGAATACTACCTCAAGTTTTCCCTACAAAGATGGTACTGTCCTAGTTAGACTAACACAGTAAACAAATAGTAGATAAGTAAAAAATAGATAAACAAAAGACATCTGTTTTCCTATATACATCTCTCAACTATTCCTTATTTTGTAGAACATTCCTAATTTTGCTTCATATTTTAGCCCTGTTCTTTGTATAATTTTTGATTATTGGTAAATTATTGAAGATTTCAATTAATTACAGAGGATTGCAATTAGTCAGACATTAGTGCTTTGCACCTCTAATTGTTCAGCAAATGTATGTTAATGCAAAAAATGGTTGTTCTATTAAGTTTAAGTGAATTAGAGTAATATTTTTAAACAATGCCCCTGATCTGGGGCCTATGTCACTCCATGACTTTTTGTTTTGTCCAGATCTCTTGAGTAAGTAAGTTGAAAGGTTGCCCCTACATTTTATCTCTAATTTGCTGAACAGCATGGCTAATTCTGTTTTTAACTCAGTCATCCAATGGTTGATTGTCTTAGTACTTCATTTCCCAATTCTTGATTCCCAGAAATAATTTAAGTGAGGATTCATGTTTTGTTTTCTTACTATTAGCAGTAAAATACATACCTCACCTTGCTTCTGATCCCAGTGATCCACCTTTATATTCCAAGACCCCTACATATTGGCATAGTTTAGTTTCTTTTTTAATTTTTGTTCTTTTTGGCAGGTCTCATCTATTAGTTGAGTGACACTTCAGCCAAACAATCATGACTCTATGCCACTGAAATGAATGGTGATATTTGAGACAGCACCAATGACTGATCAGTTTGGAATTCATTTCTTCACATGACTCCTTGGCTATGCGGTAGCATCACAGACATGCCAAGGAGTCCCAAGAGTAGTAAAAAAGCATTTTCAGTAGTGTTTATTTAATGAGCAGCTTATAATAAAATTGAGGACACAGATGACAAGTCTGCAGAAATTGGTGGGGGTATCCCACCTGCCATAGCTCTCAACATCTTAGTTCAAGAAATCTGGACAAAGCCTAAAATAATGGGGGGGGGTGGGCAAAGACCCAAAAAATAGGGATAATAGTTACTAGAATGACAGTATGTGTGTTAGCATCCATCTTCTGAAGGATCTGAAGTCTGAAACTCATATATATCTCTTTATTTAGAGACTTCAGTCCTCAGTGATTTGTCAGAAAACCACAAATTTTATGAAGAGCAGACCAAAAATATAAGGCAGAAATCAAGACATTCTGTTACCTTTGGGGTGAAGCCACCAAAATGAAAATAATTTTCTTTTTAATTTGATGGTACTTCTGTGTTTGCTTGCATGTGGATTAGATAATCTCTCTCTCTCTTTATATATATATATATATATATATATATATATATATATATATATATATATATATATCTGTGTATGTATGTAGCTATCTCTATTTATAATATAAGACTATTCATTTCTATTTAAAAAGACAATGTCCCTACAAGAAAGAAAATCTGTGTCTAATATTTTTCATAAGGAAACATATTCTAATTCCCTATTACATTATAAAAGCTGTAACCCCGATTTTCAAAAAATATATATTATAAAGGGACAGATGGTTCACCTCTTGAGATTAGTATCAAGTGATGAAACATTTGAGATTGAACTGGATAAGTTACTATATATGTTTCAAGAAAGAGAGTACCTACTATCTCTTATATTGAAGTTTAGGGAAGAAATTATGGAAGGAAGGCCTACAAAATATGCACCCATTTTAGGGAGAACAACTTCTGAACATCCCCAACTCATTATATGTAATTTAGGTGGCAAAAATAAGTGAAAATGAAAAAAAAATGGGTGCAGTGGAATTTAATCAACAGGTGTATACAATGAAAGACATTATGAAGAAGACAGTGGAGATTATATTTCCCTTGGAATATAAACACAATATAGGAATGTATTCTCAAATAATGTATAAATGAGGTACCAGTTTGAAGAATATATTTCAGAATTTTAGTTTTAAATCAAATAAATTCCTATTTTCTAGGATGTCAAAATGCAGCACCTGTAAATGTTGTAGATATGTCAATAATATTGTAAAAGGATACAATAAAACCTTAACATGTCCAGGCAAGTGTGATTGTAAATCTAAGATGGTAATATATATATATATATATATATATACAGTTCCCCTTCAGAAGGTCGAATGGCTGAAATCTCGAAATGCATATGGCCAAAGCCATATGCTCAAATTTCAGAAGCTCGACCTTCTGAAAGGGAAGTAAAAAAAAGAAAAATCACAAAACAATAGTTATGCAGGGGGGCAAGCCCCCCTGCACCCCCCAAACCCCCCATTACTTATTTATTCCAACTCTGAGATCACTCTATAGCACAGAAAGGGAAATCTCCCATTCTGCGCTGTATGCCGATCCCTATTTAGAAAGTCGAGCTTCTGAAATTTCGAGCATATGGTCTCAACCATATGCATTTCGAGATTTCAGCCGTTCGGCCTTCTGAAGGGGAACCATATATATATATATATATATATATATATATATATATATATATATATATATAAATATATATATATATATATATATATATATATATATATAGATATATATATATACACATACATAGCCAACTGCATGTCATGTTCGCATTATTACAATGTTAATACTACCAGGATACTCAAAGAAAGGATTTACGGGCATATATATGAAATAGAGAAAATAAAGCAATCTAATGCTCTTTATAAGCATTCTATTGAGTGTCCAGCCTTTAAAAAGTTTGCATTTTTTATTATTAATAAATTGGCTATGACAGAGAGAGGTGGAAATGTCAAAATAAGATTAGAACAGAAAGCATTAATGTGACAATTGCATCTTAAAGCCACACATACACCTGGCCGTAATGATATGATTTTGTTGTATAATGTTTTGAAATTGAGGCAGATAAACTTGATTAATGGTTAATAGTAAATTTTGTAATATTGTAACTTTATTATAGAATTAATTAATTTTCTTATATTTTCTATTAAAATGTATTAAAATTAGACAGACTGTAGAGTGCTTTTTATGTATTACAATTGATTTCTTGTATACATGAGTTATATATATTTATATGAAATGTATTGTAGGGACACTGTCTTTTACATAATATATAACATAATGAATAATCTTTTCTGATTGGATCTTTAGTGTTGAGTAGGAGTATTCAGATATCTGATGAAGTCCACAATTTTAGTTTAGACGATAGCACTAAGATTGAAATAAATATTTGTTATCACTCTGCTTGTGCATAATTTTTTAACTACAGAAGGAATTCTACATTTCTCTGACAAGACTGTGCACATCTGCAAAGTGAAACTCCCACAGATTATTCTTTTTCTTTAAAAATAACTTTTCTCAGCCCAATAAAATGTGTGATCATTTCCCATAAGACCACATTTTGACCTCTGACCTAAAAGATTTCCTCTATCCCAACACTATATGTCTTGCATATTATTTATTTTACTACTAAATAAATGTAGTAAGTACTGCACAATTACATGTCATCACAGCACTTTCACTAGCTGTTACAAAGTTCATACCAGTCTACTATCACCAGTTTCCATTATGTGGCTAATAAAGTCTCTTGGTACCTAAGAGCTACAGTGACATGTAAAAATACAATGCATAAAAATCCTTTAAGATCATACCTCTCAGCCTCTTAGTACATGAAGTCTGGACAAAGCCAAAAGTAACAGGGGCACAGACACATTTTTAAATATTGATTGATTGATTGATTGATTGATTGATATTTGTTAACCAGGTCAGTCCAGCTGGGCAAGAAACCATTTTCAGTGGAGACCCGAGGAGAAAAATCTCCATTTACACACAATTAAACAATACATAACATTCAAAGTCCATGATACAGAAATAATTAAGGTACATTAGATCAGAGATATATACATCATAGTTGGTGTTATTGGAGAATGTGATGACAAAGTGGATTTATGGTGGGAGAGAAAACAAGGGAGGAAAAGCAAGAGTTTGCTTTTTTGGGGTTTAGGGTGAGTTGATTATCAGATAGCTACTTTTCTATTGATAGAAAGTCTTTTAGGATAAGAGTATAGAGGTCAGAGATATTTGTAGAAATGGAGATCAGAGTGGATTCATCCGCATATTGAATTAGGGAAGATTGTTTGCAGGATGTATGAAGGTCATTTGTGAAAATGTTGAACAGGAGGGGACCCAAGATGGAGCCATGGGGTACACTGAATGTAAGAGCAGGAGGGGAGCCAGCAGACAACTTGTTGCCTATGGGAGAGGTAGCTGAAGAAAAAGATTAGGGCGGTAGCAGATAGATTGAGGTTGGTGAGTTTAGAAAGAAGAATAGGGTGAGAGGCAGTGTCGAAAGCTTTGGACAGGTCAAAGAAAAGACAGGATACGAGTTGATTGTTATCACGGGCCTCTGCAACAGTATGTGTAAATGATAGGAGGGCAGTAGCTGTGCTGTGGTTAGGCTGGAAGCCATGTTGAGTGGGTGTAAGAAGGTTTTCCTGGAGGAGATAGTTAAGAAGCTGTGTGTATGAATACATTTTTGAGTATTTGTGAGAGAGGGGAGAGGATGGCAATTGGACGGACGTTAGATGGGTTAGTTGAGTTCCCTCCTTTGTGCAGTGGGATAGTGAAGAAGGATTTCCAAATGGCTAACACTGTTGCTTCCTGAATAGATCTATTGATTAAAAGGGATACTGGATATGCTATGGATTTGGCAGCTAATTTAAGGAAGGTAGGTGGGAGATGGTCAGAGGAGGGTGAACATGGTTTAATCTTCAGAAGAAGTGATTTAATGTAGGAAGTAGGAATAAGTTGAAAGGTGAAGAGGTTATTTTTAAGATGATTGGGAGAGGTGGAAGGGTTGTTTGTGTTAAAGTTAGAGGGTGTATGTTTCTGGACTGTCTCAATGAAGTGTCTATTGAGAAGAGTAGCAGTTTCCAGAGGGGTGTTATTTGGGTAAGGGGTTTGAAGTGCAACCTGG